>NW_020194560.1:949238-1191661 GCF_002865645.1 Hyaloscypha bicolor E | reverse complement strand
TCACCCCTCTCCTGTATATATATATATATAAATAAGAATCAAAGAGAGAGTAATATTTTAAGCAGTAATAATAGGTAGAGGTACAGGGAGAGGGGGGTGTGGTATGTGGGCGATTTTTGGTGGGAGCACGGGCCACAAATCGGACATCGAAAGTCGAAAACCGGATTCGAAAATCGCTTGATCACTTGATCCTTACGGCTTTCCGTAATCCGGCTACCTGAGATTCGAGCGCCGCCCCAGCCTGATCGCGTTGAGCGTGCACATATAGCTCCTGATAGAATTCCCACATCACTGGACATCCAACAAAGCTGGAAATTCAAAAACATGCTGAAATTCATCTTTGCCGCAAGAGATACTGGAGCACTTCCACCATATCAATACTCCAAACTCGCTACCTCAGAGTCGATCCGAATCATCGCACTACATCAGGCTGAAGCGTTCAACGACCCCCTTCACTGTACCATCATCACCAAAGATCGACCAGGACTTTACAAGTTGACCGACAACTGCCTGAACTACTACGAAGCTATTTCATATGCCTGGGGAATTCCTGAATTTACGAAGGCCCTTATCTGTAATGGCAACAGTGTTTCGAAGATCACCCCCAATGTCGACAACATGCTTCGCCGCTTGCGAAAGAAGCACCGAGTTCGATACCTCTGGATTGATGCGATCTCGTTGAACCAAGCGGATAAAGAAGAGAAGGCGCAGCAAGTTCCACTTATGAGCAAGATATATAACCAGGCCGCAAGGGTTCTTATTTGGCTGGGGGACGAGAAACATTGTATAAAAGAGTCATTTGCTCTGATCCGATCCTTTGCTTTGGCGCAATACGACAACGTGAGGATAGAGGAATTGATCACGTCCCTTCCTGAAGACTGGCATTTGATTCTTAATTCATTGCTCGACAGGCCATGGTTCCGGCGACGATGGATCCTTCAGGAGGTAGCTCAAAGTCGAAATACTACAATTCAATGTCACACCGAGGAAATCGGCTGGGTTTGGCTCGTAGACGCTGTTAGTTATCTTAAAAGTCACACGAGCATTCAAAATCAGCCAAAACTGAGCAGCCACTCATTTCATGCTCTCGACACCGTGCAGAACATCCAGGGCAAAAATACTGATTGGCTCGACCTTCTCTGGAATCTTGATCATGCCGAATGTTCAGACCCCAATGATAGACTCTTTGCCCTATACGGGCTAGCTAAATCGACGCCAGAAAACCTTACTCCAGCGATTGACTGCAAGATTGGTTGGAATATTAATTTTACCAACTTCGCTACCAAGTGCGCTGTCAATGGTCGATGGTTCAATTTAGTGCAACACGTTGCTGCTTTTGGGGCTCTAAGTGATTTGGATGGGAAGGGACCTTCCTGGGTTCCTAATTGGGCTGGGCCAAGACGCCGAATTCTACCCCCAGGTGGTAATAAAGGCGAGTCAAGCAGGGAACTGGAAGCAATTCAAGAAGACGGGGGAATAAGGTTGATATTACTTCCGAAATCCACTGGTACCACCAAGAGAAATTACAATGTTCTCACAGGTGTTTTTGCACCATCAACTTCGTCCTGGAAGTGGCAGGAACTATTGGATTGGTGGTATTCCCAAGATTGCTCGGGCAATCGCTCAGATGCGGAATATAGGCTAGTTGCACTTTTTCAGTTTGGTACGCCATTTTTCCTACGGGAAGATGTCTTGACTGAAGTTACGCGGATCAGATTAAGGGCAGAACACAAATTGTCAGAGCACGATCAAGAATACATGCTCCGATTGGCGCGATACCTGCTCAAAGAAAATTTCCTCTTTATGTACTATGAAGAGCTTGAAGAAAAGCTTATAGGACTGTACGGAGAAAGGAGAAAGCCACGGCAGAAGATTGGAATCTGCTCTGGAATCGTTAAACCGGGCGACGGTCTAACCAGGATTGGTAATTTAAGTTATGTGATTCGATTAGTAGAGGAGGATGCCAAAGACGTTGCGACTACTGTTCCTTACTGCACAAAGAATCTGCTTGGCCTGGATGATCTTACAAATGACGAGCAAACCGATCGAAATCATGTTCAACTAGTGGGTTTTGCCTATTCGGAGGAAGCCCAGAGTTCCTGGAATTTCAGTAGGAAGCGGGAGCAAATCAAACCACCTCAAAATCCTTACAAACAGAAAATCAACGTTATTTGTTAAATTTGAGCCGGGACAAATATAGTGTTAACTGTCGGATAGAATCGTCACTTCAGTGTTTGATATATAGTTTCCTATGGTTAGATCTGCGAATTCAGCACTCACTTCAAACAGATCGTCAGGATCGGGTGTCGGCCCCTTATTCTGCTGAAGAATAGGGGTAAATGCCCAAATTTCACTTTAACAGAACTCTCTTTGATTCATTATATAGTCTACATAGCTCCCATAAGGATCAAAGCCAGGCTTGGCAGAAATACCTAATTTCCGGTATCGATACGTATCGATGCCAGAATCGTAAGGTATCGATACTATTAATACCGAATCGATTCTTAGTAATACTTTGCCCTATTTCTAAGGCCCCAGCTAATTTTAGTACTATCGTCTGAACTATACCAAATAACTACGTGAATCATAGCTTCATATAATGCAATATAGCTTAATCTGAGTTATTTATACTCCCATTTTTAATTTTCGATAATCCAGATACCTTTAAAATAAGCTCTCAGCTCCCAACCCTCTCTCTAATTTACACATACTTTCCACATACCCTCCATTCTACCTACTCCCATATATACATATATACACACATATACATACATATACTAGTCAAGATAGCAGCTCAAGCTCAGCAAGATCTGGTAATCTGGACTCGTCTTAATAGCTATAATAACGTATATTACTTCCTTCGTATAGGAGGTAATGAACTAGAGCCATCTGTTATTACTAGTAGCCCTTAATAGTAAAATACCTTTAATATCACTAATCCTGCCCCCTCAGATATCGCAATCAAGGGTCCCTATACTCCTAATACCTTCAATATCCCGCTTCTTCCTGAGGTTATTAATATAATCTTGACTTAATAAGTATAAGTTACTTCTTTATACTTTATATAATCTATACTAAATAATATAGTAGCCAAGTTAATATCCGTACTTCTTATACTACTTACCAAAATGGTCAAGGCATTTTTGAGAAGTACTTAAGGGTTCCTGGAGAAGAGTGATATAGAGTATATAGTAACTATATTTATCGTGGTCATATGACCCATTATAGTATACAAGATATTAATAATAATAGAGAAGAGGATAATAGTAGAGGATAACCCAAACCCCCTTAAATTATATAAAGTGGCCGGGTTTTAAAGCCTGGATATTACCCTGGCCAGAGTATCCCTTCTATTACAAATAAATAGATAGAACTACTCTTTTTGTATTATATAATTGCCTGGCTTTTATATAATACCTAATAGACTATATTGAGCTCTTAATATTTGCCCTTTTTTGATTTTTCCCTAGCTAGTTTCAAGGAAAGTATTTAGAATTCCACTCTTTTTCTAATGCTTTAAGTACTCTCGTATCTTAATAGTCTCTGCCTCCATTTTTGCCCTATCCTAGCCTATTATATATTAACCCCCTGAAAATACTCTCTCTGGCTTATTACTTATTAGTGGAATAGAGAGGATATTAATAGCCATAAGAGAGAGCCTTAGCCAGTATTGCCTCTATATATCCTAATACTACTAAGCAAGGGCCCCCTGTTTACCAGGATTATATAATACTAGTAAGTTATAGTCCTTAAACTCGTCTTAATTTACAGGCCGAGCTACTGCCCGGAGAGATATAGAAATTCGATTAAAGATATCTAGTTCTAATATCTCGTAAGACGAGCTATTATACGAAAAAGCTAGAGGAGTAGGTATAATTATAGCCCTTTTCCTATACTTCTCCTAGAGCTTTTTAATCTTGACTAGAACTGGTTTGGACTATTTCTTTAGCTAGTATATCTTAATATACCTTGTATAATTACGAGGATTTAAAATTAATACGGTAGTATAAACTAGAGACATATTAGTCTTTATATAATAATTATCTAGAACCTTATATACTGCCTCAATTCGGCAAAGAAAGTCTTTTCCCTCTGGATCTCTACTCTTCTAATATTTAGCCTATTAGAATTAGTATAGTTATATAATAGAAAAGGAAAACTTATATTCTCTTCTTAGAGGTATTTAATTAAAATATCTATTATAAAAAGGGTAGAATTAAGAGAAGTCGAGCCCTTAGTAGTAAGAGTAGCTTATATAAAAGAAGCAAGGAACTCCTTAATTATACGAAGCTTTTTCTAATCTTTGGGAGTCAAGATATCCTCCTCAAGCTTCTCCTTATAGTCTTAATAATATCTTTCTACTATAGGCCATAAGTTGAGTAATATAAGAAGCATCTTATACTAGCTATTCCATCTCGTATAATTATCTATTGGAATTAGCCTTCCTATAAGTATACGGAACTTCACTATTCTTCTAGCTAATCCACAAATATAAACCATAATATTATATACTTGGCCAAGGGAACCTATTAGCCTGAATTAGGCCCTTATTGCCTCTATTATATTAAAGGCTTTAGCTTGCTCTTACTCATTATACGAATCAAGCTTCTCCAAGCTAATCTGATTCGTAAATAAGAAGGCTTATATAATCAGATTAATAATATAGCCCAGATAGCGAATATACTAGTAATCTACTTCCTAATTCAAGCCAAGCGTATCCTTTAGCTTCTTTTGAACCGTATGACAAAGAACATTATTCGTAAAAGCATTATTGCTTATAATAGCTCCAAGCTTATTAATAATGCTATAATTTTGAAGAACTGGCCAAAAAACTACTATTTGAGCCTCTGAGCTATGGCCAGAAACCTTCTTTAAAGCGAGAAGGGCCTTTTATTACTTTCTATTATACGTAGTAAAATGGCCACAGATCACAAGTAAAAGCTATTGATTTAGAGAAGTCCAGATATTAAGAGAGATATGGATAAGTGAGAATATAGCCTGGAGTACTTGTTATACGGTATTCTGATATTTTCCCCAAGCTTCTTTAATTGAGCTAGCAATTCCTGAATAAGAAGTCGTAATTTTGCCCGTAATAGCTCGGTTTAGTAGTTGGCAAAAGATATGGAACTCTGGTCATTTAATGAGAGTATAAGACAAATTCCGTATAATAATAAGAGAAATTAAAGCTTTAGTAATAATTAAGCTATTGAGATGGGCTTCCAGGATCTCGGTATTAAGCTCCTCTCTCTCGCTTGTTCCAGTAGCTTATTGGTAATATTACTTTAATTACAAATTAACCGCTACTTGGTTCTTGCTCAAAACCTTCTTAATAATAATCTGGTAATGGCCTTTCAAGTACTTCTTTATATTCTGAGTAATAGAAGTACTATATGGCGATTTTTCTGAATTAGTATAATGAGCGTAATAAAGATAAGCTTGGTTCTCCTCCTCAGTGGGAGAACGATAGTACTCCCAAGCAGGAGACCTCTATTTTATATAATTCTGGGAAGTCGAAATTAATTCTACTAAAGCGGAAGCTAAAAAGGAAAAGTCTAGTTCAGATAGAGAAGACATTTTGAGAGTGTAATCTGAATGGAATCGTAATATGAGGTGAGAGAAGTAAAGAGAGTAAAAATTAAAGGGTGCGGGGTAGAAAGCGGTATAAGAATCGATTCGGTATCGATACGTATCGATATTAGTAATACCTGAGTAATACCATCCAGTATCAATACCGAATCGATGCCTCAGGTATCGTTGCCAAGCCTAATCAAAGCAATGGATTCATCTTATAACATATTCTATAACTGATATTTTGGCTGATAATAACATATTCCCTTTGGTTCAAAGAGCCATTTTGGCGAATTCCTGGTCCGTGCCATAAGTTCAATAAAAAAAGAGGACATTTCGCTCCTGGTTGTATTTATAAGCTTGGGCGTGAGGGCAAGAATTGGCTCCACTTAGCAGCAGTACCTTGGAGTACAACTAGACAGGGGTACATAGCTACAGGTATCTGGAAATGGACTGCGCTAAAAAATAATTAACTAAAAAACTTGCGATACCCAATTCGCCTTCTACTATAAAGGAATAGCAAGTTAAATAATTAAATTAAAGAGGAGTTAAGCATATACTAACTTGCAAAATCGGCTGCCTCCCCTTTTACTAAAAAAAATGTAAGTATAGACTACCTCATCCAATTTTGGTACTAATACCTAGATACCTCTATTAAAGGCTGGTATATAACACCCAGCCACTTTGTCTTATATAATTGCCTATTATTTTGTATCTCAAATTCCTTTTTACTATTATTACTGCTTGTAGAATCGGCTCGCCCCCTTTTGCTTAAAAAAAACCCTGTGAGTATAGACTACCTCGTCTATTTTTGAAATAATTAAGTATTATTTTCCAATATACTATAACCCTTATAAATAATACTAGGATTTATTAGCTCCTTTATCTCTCTACTAGCATATTAATATGTAATAGTAACTTCCCTAAACCAGGAATATATAATTAAACTCTTATAAATAATATTATTATATTAATATCCTCCTATATTATTTCTTTATAAGAGGGGCCTATTAGCGGTCTCCTACTTACTATTCCGCTACTTGCTATTCTATATACTATTACTATTATAGTTAATATATTACTACTAATTATTACTATAGTAGTCCTGCGAGGTAATAGAATAAATTAACTAGTTATTTGAACTTTAAGTATTTCGGACCTTGCTTGGGAAGAATTTGGCTGCTATAAAATTAAAAGGGTTATTGAATTTGGTCGGTATAAAGTCTTTAAAAGAGTTATTATTATATTTAAGAGTTAGGTACTTATTATAGCTCTTAAGATAGTCGAATTTCGCAAACTAATATAATTTAGTAAGGTAATTAGTAATAAGAGAGAGCTACTACTAGAGATATTTCTAGCCGAGAAAGTAAAGTTAATAGGCCTAACTTTAATATTTGAGTAAATAATATAAGTATTGGGACTACTAGCCTTAATAGTTATAGGAATATCTAAAGAAGTAAAGCAAGTTCTATATAAGATACCGGGAGTACTAGGGTCTATAGTAGTAGGGTAGTTACTATTAAGCCAAAGAAGGTTTGCGGTATAATTGTCCTAAAAAGATATTACAAAAACTATTTCTTTATTTATAGTACTTATTATAGAGGCAAATCTACCGTAAGTAGCGAAATTATTAATATTATTAAAAATAGTCTTCTGAGCCTTATAGAACTCAGTTATAATTAAGTTACTAGATATACCAGGAATTATAAATATTGAGTTTGGGATTACTATACTGTTTTGGATATAGAATTGCTTAATCTCATTTATAGTTCCTAACGGGGTTCCTATACTCGTAAGAAATTAGGTAATAATAGTAAAAATAGACTCGGTATTTACTTTTATATATGGGCTATAGAATGTTATATTCCCTATATAATAGGAGTTGAAATTATATCCGTCTGGATTAGTAGTTCTAGTATATTTATTTATAAAGCCTATATTTTTATATAAGTTCCTAGTATATATAGTTTATAATATATTCTCGGTAAAATAGGAAATAAAGGCTATTAAAATGAAATTAGCCTCCCAGATATCTATTTCCGTATAGTATAACCCGTAATTACTAGTATTATTACTAGTATTATTCTTTAATATAACCTATCTATTTATATTTCCCTATTTATTTATTAGTATATATCTTTTATATTAGTAAGATAAGTATACTTGGCTATTAATAAACTTAAGATCCTATAGATATTAAGTATTATAATACCTAATATTATAGGTTATACTAGCCTTATTACCTAGGTATATAGAAAGACTATTATCTTTAGCTATAGCTAAAATATATATTAGTATATTTAGATAATATTTATATATTTAAGAATACTTGCCTAATATATATAAGGCTTTATTAAAACTATAAGATAGCTAAGAGATATTTATATTAAATATAAATTCTTAAGTAAGTATATTAAACTACTAGTATATAGTATTATTAGCTATAAGATAAATACGGGATCTAATATTCTTTTAAGTTAATATAGTAATAAAGTCAAGTTTTAAAAAGTTACTACTTATTATAATACTATATATACTAGTATAATTAGCTCTATTAAAAATATAGTTTATAGTACAGGTAATATTATCCGGGCAAAATATAGTATTTCAGGTATTATTAGTAAAGTAGTTAGTAGAGTTAACTATTAAGTAAAGCTAATACTAATTAGTATTAAGAATAATCTTATTACTATTATTTATATAATTTCCTCTTCTAGTATAGGTCTGCCAAGTTAAAGTAGGGTAAACTTTGGCTATAAGATTACTAATCTACTAAAAATATATAATGTTTATAAGAAGTATAATAAGAGTAATAATATAAGATATAGTAATATTATCTCTTGAATTTATTAAATTAATAATTATTAATAAATATTTGTTTAATATATTAAGAATATATTATTAAACTTTAGCTAGATAGGAGCTAGCCGGAAGTTGCTTTATTACTAAGTTCCTAAATAGTAGGCAATACTAAGCTTGGAAAACTTTTATTATTTTGGCCAAAACTAATCTAATAGGTACAAGTATCTAATTCATAATCTGCTATAACTAGGTTATCTAGTATTTTATACCCTTGTAATTTTATTTAACTAGTATATTAAATAGTTCTAATTAAAGTAATTAGTAAATATATTATATATTAGTATCTCGAGTCTTATTCTAGTTTTCTTTATATTCTTTCCAAAGGCATTAGCCTATATAAATAATAGTATTACTATAGTTAAAAAGAAAGGTATTAAAGCAGATATATATAGGTTATATAAAACTAGTAAATTAAAATCGGTTATAATAATAATTGCCCCTGGTATTATATTTATCTTTAAGAGAATTTATATAGGCCTAGCTATATCTATAGTACTATTAGATATATAAATATATATTTCAAGTACTATAGTCTTATTTACTAGAGTAGTATTCCCGGAGTTTAAAAAATATATTATACTTATTTTTATAGTTAGAGTTTTTGTTTTATTTAAGCCTACTATATAGTTTTCCTTATTATAAAGAGAAGCTTCTATAACTTTACTAATATTCTACTTTTTATTAGTAAAACCTATTATTACTTTTAGCTTTTCTATTTCCTTACTAGATAAATATAGAGTTACTTATAATAATATATTACTTGTTTTAGTATTTCAAAAATATCCAGAAATAATATAGGCTTATAATTAGGCTAATATTATACTTAATATACTATTAAGTATTAAATATATACCTATATTCTAGGGACTTGGGAATCCTATATAAAATTAGGAATTAAATATAAAGAAAGTAATTATATTAGATATAATTTACTTTCTTATATTTAATAAGCCTAATATAGATTCTCAAGTAAATCTTATTATTACTATAATAATAACTAGCTATCTTAATTACCTCTAATCTTTTACTAGTAAAATCAAGTTTAGTTCTTTAGCTATTACTAATAGAAGTAAATATATGAGTCTGAGATAGCTTAAAAACTTTCTCTCTAGATATTTATCTTATATAATTGATTTCGTAGCCATATACTAGTATAATAGTAGAAATATAGGTGCCTTTAAAGATTATATTATATAAATATATAAAAATAATAGTTATAGGCTAGTTTAAATTACGGAATTTCAAGGCCCTAGCTTAAAAAAAAAGGAAATAACGTTTCTAGAAGAAGTTTTGCCTTAGCTAGATAGCTAAGATTATATATATAAATATATATATTTTATGGCTTCTAAGAGAAATCTTATTTCAGGTCGTATTCTTTCTTATATTAAAGAGATATTTGCCTTCTTTAGTATAGATAGCTTATAGTATAGAAACTATAGAAAGACTTAATATTAAAAAAACTCTTTTAATAATAAATCTATAGCTACTAAGAGCCGTTTATATAGAAATAGTTCTGAGTTAAGGTATAGGAGAATTAAGATAATTAATAAGAGATTTAGAATATAGAATATTTAGGTATCTATAACTAGAATAATATTTAGGCTTAGGACTTACTATTTATAGTATCTGTTTTAAATTTAATATGGGTAAAATACTTAGTAATTAAGAGTATTTTTACTAATAACCTCTATATTTATTACTTTTATAACTCTTATAATATAAGTTCTGGGATTTAGATCTAGTAATATTTATTTATATTACTTTTATATCCTATATATAGAAGATAATAAGCTGAGATTCTATAATCTTAGTAGTAGAAGCCTGTTTTTATACCGCTTATAGTAATCTTTCTGAAATATTATAACTATAAAGTCTTTATTTTTTTTAGGTAGCTAATTCCGAAAATATTTAATACTAATAAATTCTAGTAATATTACTTATATTTTTATGAAATCTAATAGGATATTCTCTTAAGTAATAACGAAATAGACTTCTGAATCTAATTAAATATTAATAGGAGAATATCTCTTTCTTATATATATAAAGACGTATTTCTCTAGCTTTAAAATAGTATTTGGGCAAGTACTAGAGAACTTGTTCTGGATTCTCTCGGGATATATAGAGCTTAAGTCGAGGTTTATAAACGGAAAATATAATTCGGTAGGATTATTAGTAGACCTTAAGTATTATAAAAGAGCTAATAGTCTAGATATAGTTATCTTTATACTTATTATTAATTCGGATATTAAATTTAAAAGAATATTAAGCTAGTAAAGCAAACTATTATATTATTTTATAAAGCTCTAGAAGAAGCCTTGAAAATTAATGGAATTTAGCTTTAATTAGTTAATATTTATTAATTTCTTATAAGGCTATTATTAAGAACTACTAAAAGCCTTAGATTTCTTTAGAAAGAGATATAGATTAACGAAATTCGGGTTATAAATATACCTGGACTAGGCTAAGTTAATTAATTATTTAGTAGAGAGTTATTGAGTTATTTATAGAAAGGCTTAATAATGCCCTAAAAAGAATTAATATTAATTAGGAAATAGGTAATTAAACTTATATTATTTGGTATAGAAATATTTTTCTTTAAATTATAATTTTAGCTTAAGATTAAAGTTATAATAATAGGTTATAATTTTATTCTTATAATTATATTTATTTACTTAGTACTTAACTAAGATTAGAAATATAGTAATAAGAATACTCCAAAAATAATTACTACTAGGCCTATATTAAATAAGATTAAGGCAAAGCTATTTTTAGTATTTATTTACTAATCTTAAATCTGGAAGCTAGTTCTATTATTATATCTTTATATCTCTTCTAATAAAGGACTAATTCTGTTATTATACCTTAATATTTCTCGAATAAGTAGCTAGTTCTATTACTATACTATTTTAATAAAGAGTTATTTCTGCTATTATACTACTTCCTATAAGTAGCTAGTTCTACTATTATACTATTTTAATAAAGAGCTATTTCTGCTATTATAAATGCCTTACTAATTATTAATAAATATTATAACTTTCTAGCTACTAATATAATTACTATTAATAGTAAGACTTACTCTTATACTAAAGCTTTATCTCTCTTTATTAATACTATTTAAGCGGCTATACCAAGCCTTTATCTTTATATTATAGAAGCTAATATGGTTCTAATATTTCTTACTTTACTAGAATTTCTTGATTTTAAATACTAACTTACTAGGTAGTTTGTATTATTAGTAGAGGATTAATAGAAACCTATTTAACTATTTAATTGAGCCAAGATTTGAGAAATACTATTATAGTTATTAAAAAGTTAAATATATTTAGTAAATATATTAATACTTTTATTAATCCTATTATAAACTTCCCGGTTAATTATAGTATATAAGATTTCTATAACTCCTCGGTTATTACTAATTATTTTGGTCGGTTTAATATTCTTCTAATATTCGTTTCTTTAATAAATCCTTTTACTACTAAATATATGAATCTAAAGACCGGAAAAGTCGTATCTAGATATAGCTAATCTAATTTTATAACTGTTTTAGAAATTCTGGCTTAGTAGCTTTTACTATTCTTAATCTATTAGAAGGTTATAAATTTCCTAATCCTGTTTCTATAGATCTTTTATTTCTATTTAGTAACTTTATTACTAAATATAGTATTTAAGATATAGTCCCAATTATTTTTACTTTTACCTATAATATTAGAGACTTTCTTATATTACCTACTCTTTATATTTTTTAGAACTTTGGCCTTTTTTAGCTAGAAAGTATAATTACTAGTAGTTACCTAACTATAGCTTATTATAATAATAGTAAGCTTTACTAAAAGGCAATAGTACTTCTTAGATCTTTAGTTTTATATAGAAGTATACTAGTTTATACTAAGTATTATATTAATAGTAATTACTATATTATAGTTTATATCCTAACTAGCCTTAAACTAATTAAAGTAAAGAAGCTACTAATAATAATTTTACTTATTCTTAATAATCTGATTTCCTTTAAGCTAGATTACTATAAGTATAGTATATTTAGTTAATAGTAATATATAAACTATTATACTAGTATTATCTATAATAGTATCCCTGCTAATACTAGTATTATTAATATTACTACTAATTCTTTATTAAATATCCCGACTTCTTTATATATCCTCTATTTCTTATATTTTAGTATTCCTAATTTCTATATTTTCTTTATAGTCTTTACCTTTCTATAAATACTTTCTTAAATAGAAACCTTTATTAATTCTAATATTTCCCTATTATAAAAATCCGGAACTATCTTAGCCTATAGGGTAATAATTATAGTAATTAATAATTATATACTAATTTAAATATATATCCCGACTAATTTAATTAAAAAGCGATTTTACTCGGATTTATATATATTATAGAAATAGTATGGGACTTATTAGACTAGAGCTATATAAGTACCGGATAATTTATTCTTATTATAGGAGTTTATAGAAAGCATTTTACTATTAGTTATTAAGGCTTTAGAATAAGTTAAGATAAATATTATTAATTAATAATAAAAGTAACTCTCTTAATTTATACTTTTTAAAATCTTATTTCTTATTTAACTTTTCCTATTTATAGCTATAAATGTCTTATTTTTTATTCTAGTAGTTCTTTTTACTTTTTCCTTTATTACTTTAGGTATTATTATACTCGTAAGAATAACTAGTAATTTATTAAAATAATAGGAGACTTATAAGGACTTAGGAAATTATCTATAATCCGTTCTTAGGAATTATTATATAAATATTTATTTCCCTATATTATTCCTATAACTTTTCTAGAGTTTCTAGTTAACTAATATCCTAATATCTATTCTTATATAGTAGAAAACCCTATATACTAGAAAAAAATAATAAGTACTTTAATTTTAAGTATCTTAAAATCTATATATATCTTAATATTTCTTATATTTTCTTATAGGTTATAATCTATAGTTATTTCCGGATACCCTAAATTCTTTTTACTAGAAAATCACGTTTATATTATTATTCTTATACCTGATTTATTAAAAGTTTTCTTTTATAATATAATACTATAGACTTTCTTTATTATAGCTTTACTATAGAGCTTATATTATTCCTAATACTTATAAAGGAGTTTTATTTGAGCTTTAAGACCTTATTATTATATAGGAAATTATTAGTAGCCTTATAGCTATTATAGTATATATATTTATATAAGATTACTATACGGATTAGTATCTCGGATTAAAGCAAGTAATACTTTTAGTTAGGGCAAAATAGCCCCGTATATACTTGTAATATTTAGAATATAATTTTATTTATAAAGCCTTAGGTATAAAGGCTAATAGTAGCTAGCCTAGTATATTATATTTAGTTTAGTAATAACTTTTATACTCCTAGTATTATACCTGGTATAATATAAGTACTAGCCTATAGCTTATATAAAGCCTTTAAAATTAATTAGAATATTAGAAATATAAGTTAGTTTAGTAGTTAGTAAGTTATAAAAAATAAAGCAAAATACTTTTAAATATATAAAAAGAAAGTAATATTAGTAATATTAAAGTAGTCCGAAATAATAAGGCAAGCTATAAGATTTTTAAAATATTACTAAATATAGTATAAAATAATAAAAAGCTAAAAGTATTATACTTTCTTTTTCTTAAAGGCATTTATTAGCCTAAATAAATCTCCTAACTAATTAATAGTAATAATTATCTTACTAATTTAATATACTTATTCGAGAATATTATAGTCTATAAGTATATATAAATATAGCTAATATACTCTTATATATCCTATATCTTCTCTATAATTAAAAGAAAATAGTATTTCCCGGTAAGATCCTAGTATAAAGACTCTAAATATATTTTAAATAGATATTAGTTAGGCTATTTATAAGATCGTGATTTGTTTATTTTATTTAATAAATGAAATTTCTTATACTTAATGTCTTTACTATAGTATATTTTGGTATAGAATACTAGGTTTTCTATATTAAAATAATAATTTACGAAGTATTTTATCTTAATAACTAGAGTCTAGTACCTGAGTATAATTATACTAGAAGTAATAATTATATTATCCTAATAATAAAGATTTGACTCAAACTCGGTCTAATTAATTAGTTTACCTATAATAGACTCTAAAAATACTATAATCCCAGATTATATTTCCTAATTATTCATAAATAGTAAATATATATTACTAGACTACTATTTTACCTAAGACTAAAATGGGAATCCAGGCCTATAATTAGCCGGGAATAAATTAAACTAGTAAAGATTAGCCAAAAAGCAGTTATTACTACTCTTAGTTATCTGACTTTATAATTACTAAGGTAATATAGGTATATTTATAAGAAGTATTAATATATCCGGGCTACTTAATAAATTAAAATACTTCTTTATCTTATAGTTATTATACTTTAAATATTTCATTATATTTAAAGTTTTTTTTATTATATTAAAACTATTTAGGTATACTAAAACCGTTTAAGTATACTAAAACTATTTAAATATACTAAAACTATTTAACTATACTAAAATTATTTAACTATACTTGAACTATTCTATTTACTTTTAATTATAATTATAACTCTTTTTTAGCCCTATTATAATACCTAGTATAATAGAAGAATGGCCGCTACTATTATTAGAGGCTTAGCTTAATAATTTAAATAAATGCCTTATAGAAATAAAAACTTTGCTTTACCGGGAATTTCTTAGTACTTTAGTAAAGTAGTATTTATATCTAGAAACTAAGATTAAGAACTTTTAATAAGTTATTATATTATATAAACTTATTATTTTCTTTTAAATAGCTTTAAAATAGAATAAAGAAATAGCTACTTTTAAAAAATAGACCCTAAAAGGCCTTATTAAGGAAGTAATTCAAGCTTATTATAATAACCTATATAAAAACGGTAAGACTAAATACATATTTTATAAATATAGAGGTTTTAATAAACTTCTTATATTTTACCTAAATACTAGGTTTTAGACTGGCCTTTTTACTAAAATAGATATATTATTACTAAAGTTAAAACAAGATTTTATAGAGAAGTCCAGAGAAGAAAAGATTTCTTTTAACCTTTTTTTAGTATAGGTATATACCTATAATAAATTATCTAATAGTATTTTTTTCTTGCCTAATAAACTTTTAATAACTAATATTTCTAGATAAACTTAAGGAGGAAATACTTCCTTAACTTTATATATATAATAAGAAAAAGGAGGTTTTATCTAAGCTACTATATTATTAGTAAAAGAAAGGAGATCGAGCCTATATAAAATATATTAAATCTATAATAGAACCTCTATAGGACCTCTTATTTCCCGCTTTTAGTATTATAAATATAGACCTGGATATAACTTGAAATTAGGTTACTAATTCGAGTTTGTTTATAGAGGATTTTAGATAGTTTATATATTTATATATATAACTAGTATTCTAGAATTCTTTATAAGGCAGATTTTCGAGTATTCTTAGAGATAATTATAGACCTCGAGGCTTTCCTTACTTTTAGAATTATTCTCGAATATAAATAATTCCCTAATAGAAATATTAGTAATAGTACTATTCCCGAAATCTAAAGTATCTTCTTTTAAGTCTAATCCTTATTTCTTTTTCCTATAAATAGGTTCTTTATTATGGCCTCTATACCTGTTATTTTATTATTTAAACCATATTACTATAAATTAGCCCAAAATTCAGGGTAATAATAATAAGGTATTTAGAATATACCTCTTATAAAACCTGCCGGTTATAATTCTTCTTATTATACTTTACTACCTTATTAAGCCTTTCCTTAAGCTTTTTCTTATTACTTCTACGGGCTACTTAATTACTTGGCCCTATAGTATAGAACTAGATAATTGTACTTATTTAATAATAGTTCTTATAATAGTAGATAGAGCCGCAAAATACGAAAAATATTAATATATTATTATTATATACTATCTATAGAATACTATTATATATAGGTAAATATTATAAGCTTAATCAAATACGGTTTTCTCTTTAATATCCGATCGGAATATAAGAGAAATATTATTATAATAATATAAATATTTTATAAGGCTAATATACTTTACTATTAAGTAACTAGTAGCTAACTAAGATTACTAAGGATATAAAGGCAGCCATAATAAAACTATTAAAATCCTCTGTTTTTTAAGGCTATTACTAAGCCGCCTTAGCCTTTTTAATAATAATAGCTCTATAACCATACTACCCTATAACTCTTTTACTAATAAAACGAGGCCGGAAATTATTTAGGCTCTAGAAATTAATAATAGTATATAATAAAAAAAAAAGTAATTAGTAATTTTAATATAAGCCGGCTTTATTTAACTAGAAAGATTATAATAGTATTTATATAAATAATAATAGTAAGCCCTATTTACCTGTTTATATATATTCTAAAACTAATAGTAACTAGTATA
Source organism: Hyaloscypha bicolor E (assembly GCF_002865645.1). Lineage (NCBI taxonomy): Eukaryota > Fungi > Ascomycota > Leotiomycetes > Helotiales > Hyaloscyphaceae > Hyaloscypha > Hyaloscypha bicolor. The sequence goes on along the minus strand of NW_020194560.1, from coordinate 1,174,794 downwards.
ATTCTTATTTAGATACTAGTCTATTTTCTCGAATTTCTTATAATCTCTAAGACCCGAATTACTTAACTAAGATATAAAATAAGCAAGCCCGAATTACTTGACTAGGGTATAGAATATATAATACTTCCCTATTTTTCTAATTAATTTAATAAGTTGCGAATAAAATAAGATACTCGAGAATATATTCCTGAGTTTAAAAGTAGCGGCCTGCTTATATCTTATAGGACTGAGCCTAATTAGTAAAGATCTCGGTTCTATATTAGAAGTAGTTATTGAAATAAGGAAAAGATTAAGAAAGCAAAGCTCCTAATAACTAGCCCTATTCTTGGTAGCTTATATATAGAAGAATTATAGAGCCTTATATATATTAATATTATATAATACAAATATCGTATTAGCGAAAATTCTGAGATAATAAGCCTAGTTAATATAATTTGAGCTATATCTAATCTAGAATAGCTTTAAGGAAAGATATTTATTAAAAAGCTAAGAAAGAAATATAAATATAAATATACGGGATATATATAGAAAATAGAAAGAGTTTATAGAAGCTATATAAACCTATGGCTTTAGAACTACTATCTAAGATTATTAGGCTTAAAGAGGCTAAGACTATTTAATTATATAAATTATAGAATAGATATTCTATAAAAGATATTTTACTATTTCTTCTTACTTTTTACTTAGTTAGTATTTATATTATTCTCTCCTTAAATCCTGTTTCTCTATTTTTAAATAAATAGCTTTACGTATTCCTAAGGGCTACTATAATGCCTTTCCCTAGTATCTAATACTTTAGTTTTAGTTTCTAACTTCCCTTAATTTAATATTATAGGATACTTATACTAATTAGATATAATCCATTATTTAGAGAACTATTCCAGGCTTACTAGAACTATTTTAGGGCTTGCTTAAATAGTTTTAGTATACTTAAATAGTTTTAGCTTACTTAAATAGTTTTAGTATATTTGAATAGTTTTAGTATACTTAAATAATTTAAGCGAGACTTAAACTACTCAAGTTAATAGTATATATTATAATATTTATAGTAATAGGTTCTTTCTTTATATTTTGGCTATTTGGAATACTTTATCTAATACGGGTAATAACTTAGATCTTCTCTTTTAGTCTTAGTTTCAAGCCCGATTATTAGGGATTCTTATTACCTCTTTAATTAATACAAGATTTAATAGATAGAAGTATAGTAATAATTATATATATAAAGAAAGGCAAGTATAAGACAAGACAGTTTTTAATCTATTTATTACTTTTCCTTAATTTATAAACTATAGATCTTCTTATTAGTAGAGCATTTTCCCCTATAACTATTTACTAATATAAGCTACTATTTAATAGCCGCAAAATCGTCTCCTATAATACTTTAATAAAACTATAATTACTATAAACTACTTCTATTATATAATATATCTAATATTCTCTCTTTATATAAACTAACTATAATTAATTTACTTAGTCCTATTTAGAATAGAAGCGTCTTTCTCTCTTAGTATTCCTATACTAGCCTATAGTATTAGTAGGAGGAAATAGTTTATAAAGTCTACTAAATCTCTAATTCCGGTACTATTTATAATACCCTTAGGTTACTTCTAGTCCCTAGTAATACTATTACCTTATTATCCAAGCGAGAAGAGAAATAGCTAAATACCTGTTTGGAAGTTACCTATAAAAGGCATAATATTAAAGTGCCTCCTTATAACTCGCCAGAATTCATAGCTCGGATAATTATAGATATTATTATATAGAGGCAGTTATATCTACTATAAAATAGAGATTAGATTATCCCAGTATTATAAGAGAAAATAGTAATTCTTATAATTACTAAATAGCTTGATTTTGAGATTTATTACGAGTTTTCTAAAACTATAATTCCAGAATAAGTAGTATAGTACCTTGAGTATCTAAATAATATTATAAACTTCCTTAATATAATAATTATAGTCCGTAATAGACTTATTTACTATACCTAAAGTTATAATACTATGAGATTAGAATCTTTTCTTTAGGTATTACTATTTTAATAATCTTTATTATAATAGATATTATTAAATATAATATCCTATAATAACTTGTTTCTTCTAACTATATATTTATAATTTATTATTAATCCTATTAAACGAGTACTTATAGAATAGTAATCTGATTTTCGATTACTAATTTAATATCTTTTAATTCTCGAAATATATTTCTAATTAAAGATTATAAACTCAAGTAATATAACTTAATCTATATTTTTTCTAATTAACTTTTGGCTCTAGAGAAGTATTAATACTTTATTACTATATATACTAGTAAAATTAATTATAAAAGTTATAAAGGAGTTATTCTATAGAGTTTTACTTATAAATATTACTTGAAATAATAGATATATAAAGAATATTAATATAAACTAGTTAGCCTTCTCTAATAATATACTAGTATATTTAAATATAAATATAGGAATAGTAAATTATATTAAGGATTTTATAAATATATATTAAAATTATTTTAATTATATATCTCTAACTTTATATAGGAATTACTATTTTCTAGCCTATAAAATATATATACCGTAATAATTATAAGTTTGGCCCTTAAGAGATAGGGATTTCAGGCTTATAAACCTTAGGTATTATAAGATGTTATTAATTCCGATAATAACTTTACTAGTTATATAGAACTTATATTTCTAGGAAACTATATCCTATACCTGAATTAAATTATAATAGAAGTAAATAAAGTTTATAGGCTTCTTATAATAAAGAAAGAGCTTCTTATAATAGAAGTAGAAAATAACTAATTACTTTACTATATTCTTCTAATCTTAAAAAGAATATAAGAAAAGGAAAATATAAAGTTAGTATATCTCGAGAAGAAAAAGCAGCAGAAAATAAGCTAGAGAATTATAGAAATTAAGGAAAAGTTAGTATATTTAGAAAAGTAGTAAATAAGCTAAGGAATTATAGAAAGAATATAAGAAGTTAAGGAAAATAATAAAATTAGTATATTTCGAGATAATTAGGTAGTAAAACACAAGTTAGGAGATATTAAGAGAAAGAATATAGTTTAAAAACGAATATATAGGTTCTTTCTAGGATTCTTTAGTTTTATTTTAATTAATCTTTATAAATAATAGAAATATACTAGACTTAATATTCTATAATCCTATCTTATTTTTAGGAAATAATACGGATATCTACTTATAAATATTTTCTTTATTAATAATTACCTAAAGAAAGAATCTTCTACTAGTATTTATTAGCAGAATATTTTCTAATATTAAAATAAATAATTTTATTTCCTCCTAATATATCGAATATTAGCTAACCCAAATTAGAGGTAGTAATAAATCTGTTTTATATAATATATAATTATCTAATTATAAGAAACGGGAATATAAGTTATCTAGAAATAATTATATTATATATAAGAAGAGGTATATAAAGTATAATAAAAGGAAGTCTTTTTATTAGTCTTTCTTTATTTTTTCTTTAATTTATTACTTATAGCTAATACTAAGTAAGTACGAGATATCCGAAAGCTAGACTTATATATCCAGAATATATATCTATAATAGAAGTAGACTCTTAGTCTTATAATAAACTTCTACTAATATCTCTTAAAAAAATACCTATTACTAGATTACTTTCTAATAGCCCTAATTTTATAATAGTTCCCTAAATTCTCGAGTTAATATAGTCAGAGCTTTTATATAACTTTCTTTTAATAAGATCTGAGTCTTATAAGAGACTTGCTTTATTAAAATATTTATTATTACTAAAATAGAACTTTCTTATATCTTATAAAGAATTAAACTCTGAAATCCATTCCTAGATATAGATAAAAAAGCAGGCAAGCTATTCTCCCGTAATCTAAGAAGTTTCAAATTATATAGCCTATACTAATAATACTTATCCTATTAAAGAAGTAAAGAGAAGTACTATTATATTTCTACTTAATACAAATATATAGCAAGTTAATTTATTTATTATAGAACTACTTACTAAAAGTCAAGATTCCTAGTACCTTATAAACTTACTAAGAAACTAGATTAAGGTAATTCGGGACTAGCCTAGATATACTTGCCCCTTATTATTATTAAGCCCAGAGATATACTCCCAAGTTTCCTATTTAGTAGTAATATTTATATAAACCGATTTTATAATAGTACTTTTATCTAAATATATTAATTAGTTAACCCAGATACTAAATATTAAAGAAAATCCAAGGAGAATAGATATCTAAAGGTATTGAGTAGAGAAGTAGCTAGATTATTCTTTTATTATTCAAAGGAATTATTAAAATCCCTCCGGGTCTATAATTATTTCGTCTAAATACTTTTACTTAGCTTTAATAAATAACTAATATAGAAAAATCCAAGATATTATTAATCCGGATAGTATATAAGCCCAGAAATCCTGGAAGCTTAATTCTTAGCCGGAATTAATATAACTATATATAAATAGAACGAGCTTCCCGTAAATTGAGTTTATAATAAAATAACTTAGCTAGTTATAAATCAAGTTTATCTAAAAACAGAGAATCCTAGCTAACCAGAATAGATATAAGATATATTATAATTAGTTTTATAAATAATACTTTCCCGTTAATACTATTAAGCGAAACTACAAGATTATATAGCTATATACTTTAGTCTTAGGATTAACTTAATTAAAAAGATCTTAGTCTCATAATATAATACCTAGCCTTTACTTTAATAAAGAATTAAACTCTCAAGTTTATTCTTTGGCTTATCCGGATTCAATTACTTATATAGCTATAGAATATATAACTTCCAAATACTAAAGGTCTATAATTTCTTTACTAGCTTCTTAAATTCTTATTATTAAAGCCATTAATAAAAAGCAGAGTAACTTTACCTAATATAGTACCTATAATCTTAATAAAACCTTCTAGTAAATACGAACCCGGTTTAAAGAACTCTTTTATAAAAGCTTATCTAATAAAACCATTTATCTTATAAGAATAAAAGTAAATATAAGTTTAAAAAAAAAGAAAATCATATATAAAACGAAATCCCGGCTAATTAATACGGAATCTTATTATACTAGTAAATATTCCTGGGTTAAGAATTACTATAAATAGGAAATTGAGGCAAACCTATAACGGGTAATACTGCCTTTAATTATACTAGAGTATCTTAGGCCATTTTCGGTTAAGGCTCTCGATTTTCTATAGTTCTTATATTATAACTTAGAGATTCCTACTAATTTCTTCCTGGATATATTCTAGCCTTAATATTTCCCAGAGATTATTTAAAAAGTATATTAGGCTGACTTTAAAAAAAGAGATATTACTTTAAGTTATAGAGATATTAGTAAATTATAATTAAGGACAGGTCCGTCTATTATAGCCAAGGTATATAATAAGAAGTTCCGTTTCTATAATCTTTGCCTAGATATAATTTAATATAACTGGATACTAGATATTTTTAAATCTAAAATAAGATATTCTTACCTCTATTATAAAGCTTTTTAGTAATTTTCTAAGCTCTTAGATAAGAAGAAAATAGAGCTTATAATAGTATAACTTTATAGATCTCTCAGGTTTCCCGGTCTTAAAAATATACTAGAAAGTATATTTTATTACTAATATAATAGAGAGTAATTATAGAAGTATAATACAAGTTTAAAGCCCGGACGAAAATTTTATATTAGGTTATATATAGAATATATTATATATAAAAACAAGAGGGGAAAGTATAATAAATTATAATTATCTAGTAAGTTTTTTTCTTTTCTCTTTCAAAATTTAACTAACTTGAATTAAAAAATAAGAAAGAAATAGTTAAAGAATTATTAGCTATATCTTCTAATATATCCGCAAATATATAATAGATTAATCCGGGAAATATAATCTCCGAATACCAAAATCCTATAAACTTTTATTTTTCTTTATTAATAAAGTAGTTATATTTGGTATATAAGTATACTAATAGTACTCTAATAGACTTCTATTACCTTAAAAGAGATAATAGACTAGATAAAACATATCCCTTTATATAAACTATATCTTTAAATACTATTTAAATAAGAATAACTTATTTTCTAGACAGAAGTTATAAATAAAATTTATTATAGCAGAAATAGAATAATCTTATATAAGATATTTTCGGGAATAATAGTAAGGTAGGCTACTATAATAATAATTATAATAATAATTATAATAATAATAAGCTAAATAGTACTAATATAATCTGTCCTAAAGTATTTAATAATTACTAAAATAGAAATTTATACTTAACTTCTCTATATATATTATATAATAAAGATTCTGCTTCTATATATAACTTACTCTAACTAGCTATTTAAAGAATCTAGAGAATAGTATATAATAATAAACTAAAGGTATTATTAGTTCTTATAATAATATCTTTAATTTAAGGAACTCCCCGTATTATATATAATAAAGCCAAGCCTATATACTAACTAACTTTAGTCAGGATATAAACGAGCTCCGGATTACTAAAAGTTATATAATAGAATTATATAACTAGGAGATAAAATCCCTACTATATAACTATAATATTTTCTTATTAAAAAACCGAACTTTTCTAGAGAAATAGCTAAAGAATAATAGTAAACTAATTATAACTTTATATATTTATATAGTAGAGATTTGAGACTTATAATCTATAAAATTATTCCGGTATATAGGGTTTTCTGGTATATAGAGATAAATATTATAATATTGCCTTATAGACTTAACTAGTAGTATTTATATCTTTAGCCAGGATTAGATAGCTGCTAATAGGACTCGATATACTAATATATAGTATTCGTATTATAATTCTATAGCTCCGGTAAGTAAATTCTTTAAAATTCAAGAGTAAGTTTTTAATATATTTAAAGTATACTAGGTCTATAATTACTAGAACTATAAATACTTATATATAAGTTACTAGAAATTAGTATACTAATTATTTTTAAAAGCAAATATATACCGAGATAATATTTAAAAATAAGAGTAATTAGGAAAGTATACTAGAATTAGACTTTTGAAAATCCATTTCTCTTACTAGATATTAAATATATAATAGGAACTAAAAGGTTTATAGAAGAGTAAAAAGTAACTAATTAAAAGCCCGTAAAGGTAAGTAAAAGAAGTAGTATTTTAGAAAGACTAGTTAGTTTAGTATAAGATTATTATTATAGATTATTAGATATGAAATAATTTATATTATTATAGTTCTATAAAGTTAATTCCATACTTATAATTCAATTTATCTAAAAATTATTCTATATTTATTACAGACCAAACTTAAAAATATAGTAAATAATAGAGCTTGTAATTTAATTTATAATTACTATACTATTTCTATATAGTTCCCGTTCTACTAATATATCCGAATAGTAGCCAGGAAAAGAATTAGAAATATAGCCTAATATTAGTTAAAGGCCTACTATAGACCAAGAGACTACTTTTAGCTATTAACTAAGCTCTTTAATTAAGGCTAGAAGTACTATACTTCTTAATAATATCTTTCTCTTAATATGGAGCTAAGAGATATTATAAGGCCTGGTCGGCCATTATTTGGTTCTCTGGTACTTATTAAAGTATAGATTTATAGCTTATTATAATAGGCTTAATAGATTTCTTATTAAGCTACCTATAAATATTTTCAAACTTCTTTTTATTTATTTTACTATCTAGCCTTTTATATCTAATAATATCTAGACTAACTAATATATAAGCCTAGTAATTAATACTATATCTATAATCCTATTCTTCTTATTATTCAGGTACTAGGTAAGGTATTATTTCCGGTTAATTATAGAATATACTATCTTTAATTATAGCAGATCCGAAATTAATAATTTGGGCTAAAGGAGGGTTATAAGATTCTATAATAAGGTTAGTAGGCTTTATATTACGATATATAATATTTTTCTTATAAAGAAATATAATTCCTTTAAGAACTTATATAAAAAGAATAATATAAACTTCCAGAAATGCCTTTAATATAATTAAGAAATAAAATATACTAGTTAAAAATAGGGAATAGAATATATATTTATTAATAATATTATTTAATCTAGGTTTCCAGGTATTATTTAAAAGTCTAGTAATATATTCCTATTTATTTTAATAAAATAATTAGATATTTTAATTTCCTAGAAATATATCTTTTTGGCTCTATTATAAATAGTCTTATAATAGAGTTCGAATAGTATTACTAAGTATTTCTGAAACTATTATTAGCTCTAATAAATACAAAGATTCATATATATATAATTAATTTTTATAAGTAAGTTTATAATAGAAACCTTCTTATTAATCTTACTTTTATTCTAGGGTATTTGCTATAGCTCTTTAGCTATTACTACTTGTCCGGTATATATATATATAATTATATAAATATAACTAAATAACTCTTTTATAATTATATATCTAATAACCTAATTCCCTATTATTATCTCTTATTTGAACGGAGTCGAGATAACTAATAGAGCTATATTACTTAGAATAATTCTATAGAATATAGCTAGTTCTATTTGGAACTACTTATCCTATTCGGGTATCCGTACTATAAACTTAAAGGTGAAGTAATACTCTCTAATTCCGATTATATTCCGGTAAGAAATTAATTACTACTTATTAGAGAGCTCCTTTCTATTTAGTATTACTATTTTTCCCTGCAAATTATCTATAACTAGGAAAAACCCACCTCCTCTCTTTATTTAAGTAAAATATATATATCTCCTAGCTACCTTATTATAGTCCTCTTTTATTAATAAAAGAATATTAACTCCCAGATTCTTTTTTATCTTTCTTTCCCTACTAATTCTCTAGCCTAGTAGTATAAATTCTAGCAGATTACTAAGTAAAAAAATAAAGTATTTACCTAGCTATAGTATAACTAAATTAATATATATAAAACAGTAATAGTATTTATATATATTATTATAATAATGAAATCCGAGATAATAGAAAACGTCTTTAGTATCTCGATTTAAGAAATATAGTTTACTAATAAATCCTATATTCTTAGCGGCCTTATTTTAGATTCTGTCTTTATTACCTTAATAGTTTCTACTCTCTAGAGTATTAGGAACCGTCTTAATATTAGACTCGCTAATTATAATAATATTATTTATAGCTCTTATCTATAGTAATCTCATTAATTAATAAAAGTATAATAAGTAAACCTTATTTTATTTAGTAAAGTATAAGATAAAAGCAAAGCCATTTTTGAATTCCTATCTAATATAAGTATTATAGCCCTATAAATAATTAAAAGTTTCTAATTACTAATATGGGTTTGAGCTAGTTAAGACCTAGACTAATTCTTTATTCCTGCCTAATTAACTAAAACTAAATATAATTATTAAAAACACATATTTTTACTTTATATATATTATATAATATATAGTATATAGTATATGGCTAGCTAGGTACAGGTTAGTAGTTCCGGATAGTAACTTTTTTACTAAGCTTAATTTTAATATAATTTTCGCTTAGTAAGCTATTCTTTCCTAACTATTAGCTATACTAATAACATTTGTTATTATATTACTAGAATACTTATTCTTTACTTATTACCTTATAACTCAGATATATATTTCCTTTAATTAGAATAATCTGTATTTTTTACTAGATAGGTTAAACCTAGTTAATAAGTAATTCCTAGAGTCAAAAATCTAGCTAAGAACTAGTAAGCTTAAACTCTACTTTAAAGGCTATAAGGAATTTTTAAAACTGCTACTATCTTTAACTCTTTTAGATAAAGGCAAATTATTTTCGTATTATAAATAGAGTAGCTCGAATCTTAATAAAGCTCTAATTATCTCATATTCTTATAATGAATTACTTTAGATCCAGGCTATAATAAAGAAGTTTTCGAATTAAGAGATATAATCCTAAGGTAATATTAAGCCCTTCTTTAATATATTATAGAGCTAATTGCTTTCTTTATTAGTTAATCTTAGTAGATTAAATTAGCTAAAGGCATATTCTAATAATACTTTATAATACGAAAAGAGAAGCTATAGAATATAGTAAAAAGAGATACGAGATAATATAAGTAATAATACTTTAAAGGCAAACCTAGTCGAGCCTCCTATATTACTATAAATAACTATCCTAAATAATATATTAAGTTATACTAATAGAGAATAGAATCGAATTCTAAGAAATTCTTATAGTAAAGTACTCGAGAGGCCCTTAATACTAATACCTAATTACAGATTATAGAAAGATAATAAATCTAGTAAATCGAAAGTTTATAACCTAATAAATACCCAAGAATATAAAGATAGATTAAGGTACCTATTAGGAGCTATTATAAGCAGGTTATATAAGGTTATAAAGCTACTAATAACCAGGATATAAGAACCTATAATAAGGTTTATAATACGGGAATAAATCCTATTAGAAATATAAATAGGAACCTGACTATAGATTAGGACTATAATAAGGAAGTAATTAGAGCTAATATACTAAAGAAATATATTCAGGGTAATAATATAGGATTATAGATATAGATAGTAAAGGCAGGATACGGAATTTTTATAAGTAATATATATAGTATATATTTAGTAGTTTCTTTATAATTATATCCCGGGATTATATAATAGCAGGTCTTATTTTATTAGCCTTAATAGTCCGGAGTTAATTACTTAAAGCCTGCCAAGTATAATCTTACCTATAAAGTAGGACCTATAACCAAGCTAAAGCTACTAGTAATAAGCTCTTATTAATTAATAGTAGCTAGGGTATATTATATTAATTATTTATATTCTTGGATTTAGTTATATAAGTAAGGTATACGAGATTATTATTACTAGTTAGCCTAATATTAGTAGGAGATCTATTATAGCTTCTCCGAATTATTATAGTAAAGGTAATTATATTATATTAGCTAAATTAGATAGTATATAGAATTATAGACTCTAGTCTTAAGATTTTATTTATAGTTATATATTTATAATAATAAAAGATACTTAAATAAGGAATTTAATATAGAAATATAATCCTAATTAATAGGTAAAAGCTTTTTTGCTTTCCAAAATATAGTTATATATATAAAATACTAATAGATTCTATAATATTATTATAATATCTTATCTTAACTATTTTTAATAAGATTTAGTTCGTAATAGTATTTACCTAAATAGTACTAAGATATATCTTTACTATAATTCTTTTTCCCTAGTTCTTTATATATTAGCGCTTCCTTAATCCTGGTACTTCTTCTAAGTTTCCTTTAGTATAGTCTATAGTTTTATTTATTATTCTTTTTTATAAGATATTATTATAATTATATTTAATTATATTTATAAACTTTTTTAGATTATTATAGAATTCTTCTATTATTTCTATAGCTATTTTCATATTATTAAGGAATTTCTTAATTATTATTATAGACTTTTTTAGGTTATTATAGAGTTCTTCTATTATTTCTATAGATTTTTTCGTATTATTATAGAGTTCTTTAATTATCTCTATAGACTTTTCCGTTTCGAGCTTAAAGATCCTGATTTTCCGTTTTATCTTGTCTCGAAGATTAATAGTTCCCTATCCCGTATTAACTTAATAACTAATTATTACTTATTTAAAGTCCGAGATTTATATAGTAGTATGGTTTTAAAGAAGTTTATTATTATTTTTAAGGCTATTAATATATATAATTACTTACTATATTTAAGAGATATTAGTATTAAGCTAGCTTTTTCTTTATTTTAAATTAAAGACCCTATTAGATAAGATTTAGTTATAAGTATAAATTCTTGCAAATAATTATATTAGTAGAAAGAAAATCTTAAATATTATATTACTTATAAATAAGGCTCTATTAATGGCTTTTTAATTAATAGATTATAGCAAATTTTCTCTCTATTAAAATATATATAGGCTATTCTCTTACTAACTAATAAGTATTTATTACCTAATTCCGTTCTACTTGTTTTATTAAATATCTCTATATTATTTATTACTAGTACTTTAAATTAAGTAATATAATAGAATAGGATATAAGTAATACTTTTTTAAAAGAATTATTATATTAGCTTTATTTACTAGAAATAAAAAGAGCTTTTAAATTCTTTCCTCTTTATTACTTATATATAACTATACTAATTCATATAAATAATATATAAGATCCAGACTTTACCTGTATTAGGAGCTATATACCCTACTACTTCGAATACAAGTAACTTTTATCCCTATACCTCTTTACTTATATGATTTATTAAGAGGCATAACCATATAGTAAGAATATAAATCTTCCTATAGTAAAGCTTCTTTCTATCTCGCCTATATAAAAGCCTATATTTCTAATTAAGTATGGGCTATATTAAACTAGATCTGCCTTACTCTAGGATATTATAATAGTAGAATTAAATACTTTATATAGAGAATAAGAAGAGACGGCCCAGATCTAGATAAATAACCCGTCTACCTAGATACTTTTATACTATACTTATTCTAACTATTTAAAATTCGCTATAATCCTATTCTATATCCGGATTATACGGAAATTATTCTTCCTATAGCCTAATAGAAATAGCAGACCCGTAATAGTATTATTCCTATATTGGAGCTAAATAGTTTAAATAATACTATAATACTATAAAGAATAAGTATTATTCTTCTAGATATATACTATAGGCAGATTTACTAGATTATAAAACTAGTAGGAAATCTGGCTTTATTACTCTAGCTATATTAACTAGGAAATATAGCTTATTTAGTATATACTATTAGACTTTATTAAGTAGGCTTTTTATACCGAGAGTAGGACTTATAATATAGTAGAAGCCGCTAATTATTTACTATAGTTAGGGATTTGGGTATTAAGTCTGCTATTAGAATCCCTGGTTAGTTATATTAGTATAGTATCCCAACTAATACTAGTATAGAATATCTCCTAATTAGTTCTATTAATTATTTATAATTAAGCTAACCTATCTCTAATAAAGTAATATTCTTGAATACTAAATTAGCTAAGGCTTATACTAAGCTATCTATTATAAATAGCTATAAATAACTAGACTTTTCTTTTTACCTTATACTTTATTACTAATAAGGAAAGTGCCTCAAATATAAGGTACTATTATATACTATAATAATACTTCTCCGAGATTTAATATTAGCTTTAATATATTTCAGAAAGTAGTTTATTTAATTACCTATTTATATACCTAAGAGAATTCTACTATATTTACTAATCTAATATAAGCTATCTCTTTCTAGAAGCCAATATACTTATAGGAAAAGCAAAAGTTCTTTAATTTTTTAATAAAGAGTTCTGGTCTATAAATAATCTCATCTTAATTATATAGGATATAAAGTAATAATAATAAGAATAGTAGTAATAACTATATTACTATTATAATTCGCTAGTAGACGAAGTTATAATATTATAAGATAGTACTAAATTAAGTATAGAATTAGGTCAGGAAGCCATAAGTTATATTATTAAGCTATAGAAAGAAATAAAGAATATTCTAATATAATAAATAGTTAATATAAAAAGAAGAATATTCTAGTATATCTTAAAATTCTTTTATTATACCCTATTATCTAACCATTTCTATTAATAAGATATTAAACCCAAGCTATAGTAATTCTTTCCTAAGATTATCTAATCTATTCTCAAATATTTTCTTATTAAGAAAAAGCCTATTACCCTAAATATTTTAGGGAAGTATAATACTAGAAATCTTGCGATTTTCTAAGTCTTAAATTAGGTATTTAAAACAAGTTACTATATCTTTTATTATAATAATACTTTTGATTTCTAGGGAAATAAAATATTTAAATATTTAAAGTCAAAACAGATTTAATTATTTATCTACTATATTATAATCGAAATACCTTATTTATCTACTTTCCCGAAATACTTATATATCCTTAAATACTACTTGGAGCTCAGGAGCCTGGATATTATTCTTTATAACTATTTGGAATAAAAGCCTAACTTTTCTTTTTATATTTTTAAAAGACTAAAAAAGCTATAATCCTAAACTATTATCTCTAATAATATTAAGTTAGCTAAAATATATATAGGACTTAATTATAGCTAGATCCTAACTATTTATACTATTAAAGCTCGAGAAAAAAGAGGGTTACTAAAGAGCTTAATAGGAGTTATTTATCTTTAGGCTAAGGATATATAGTTAATCTATAAGTCTTATAATAGAAATAAACGAGTCCGAGAGAGATAATCTATTTTAGTATTAAGAAGTTATATATAGTATTATATTTACTAAAGTTATAGATATAAGAAATAATATAGTAATATAAGAAAATCGGGTAATTATAGCCTTAAGCTTAGTTAAAACTTAATTCTTTAGGAAGTTCAAAAAAATCTATTACTAGATTCCAGCCCGTAATTTAGATAGAATATAATTACCTTTTTCCTTTAACTTAGTTATAGACTTCCCGTTTACTAGATTTATAGCCTATAATAACTCTTACTAAAATATATATTCTATTTCTTTTTTTCTCTAATCCGAGCCCAAGTTAGCTTAATAGCTTCCTTAGCTATATTAATAATCTAGAGTTAGCTATATTATATAAAGAGCCTTAGTATTATATATAGTATAATATAGAAAACCCTATATATATATTTAGCTAAAATATAGGCAAATCCTTAGGATATATATTAGTAGGCTAGATCTATAAGAACCTATATTCTCCTTTTAGTACCCTAATATGTCTTTCCTTATACTATATCGAATTCTCTATACTTTTCCTAACCAAGATATTAAAATCTAAAAAGAAAGCTACCTATATTCGAAAACGTATTTAAAAGCCAAGAGTTTTAAAGCAAAATCCCCTGGCTACTATAAATAAGAACTCCCTAGCTCGTTTATATAATATAGTCTTATTTATACTTCTACTTATTACTTATTAAAATATAAGTAAAGTTTTTCCTTACCTGCTTATATATTATATTATATCTAACTAGCTTTATGACTTTAATAATATTATAATAGATTTACTTATTAATAATATAAGATAGCTTAATATATATTTAAATAATTATAGCTGAATTTAGTATATAGATATATCCCGAGATAATAATTTAGAAGAACTATTATATATATTTAGTAGCTTATAAAAATTAAAAGAATATAGTTTAGATAATAAAAAATATTATTATTAAGTAAAAGGATCCTAGGAAAGCCGTTTTATAGTTATTATAGGTTCCTAACCTGAAAAGTTTCTCAGATAACCTTATATTAGCTAATAAGAAAGAAAACTTTTAGAAATATATAAGAAAATATATTAATCTTTACTTACCGGACTATTTATTTAAGGTTTTAAGAATAACTTAATACTTACCTATACCCGAGGCTATATTTAAAGTACAGAAAAATATTAAGAGAGGCGAGATTATATATTTATATAAAACTCAAGTCTGCTTTATAGAAAAGAAGGCACCTAACCAGAATAATTTCAGTTTTATAAAATCAAATTACTATAAGATCCGATTTAGAATACTTGACCTAATATATTTTGCAAATCACGCTTATGGCCCGAATATCTAGTTAATATTAAGTAAATTATATAAGGAGGTCAAGATTATAGCTTTAAGGAAGATTTAGGCTAGTAAGGAAATTATTATTTCTTATAATAAAAATGCCTTCGGGAAAGATAATTATAATTACTTTTATAAAACGAGCAAACCATAGTTCTATATAGCAAAATAAGCTTTTTATTATCTATAGTCTATAAAGAAAGAAATTTCGCTTAATAAGTTAATACTTATATTAATAGAACTCTGGTATAAGAAGCTATATAAACGAGAGTAGCCTATAATGAAATAATATATAGTTTCGGGTTTCGGAAGGCTTTAAGAAATAATTATAGACTAATATTAGGTAAGATAAATCTTAGGCTAGATAGTAAGAATATATTTGAGATATTATATTAATATATTTCTAAGAAATATTAAATATAGGATTACTAGTTCTATAAAATGGGATTATTATATTACTATAAAATAGGAGCTATTTCTATTTACTATTACGAGATAGCTATTTCAAGTTATATCTAAAGAAGTAGTTTCTGGCTTAAGTCAAATATTAAGTTTAAAATAGATCTTTTTTTAATATAGTATAACTTATATAATATCTTTTACTATAATCTCAAGTATTATACTTTACTATATTTATTTTTCCTCCTTTTTTTATATTCTATACTTTTAATTCTTTTATTTTCCTTTATTAACTATCTTAAAATTACTATTAAGTTAAGATATAATTCTTTAAATTTATAGTACTCTTACTACTAGTAATATTATTCTCCTTTACTTAATTTGGTCTAGCTCTAGTTACCCAGAATAGTACTATAATTATAATTAATAAATATAATTTTCCTATATATTATAAGTCTATTAGTAATTATTTAGTACTCTCGAGTATTATTCCTATTAAAGGAATTTATAAAGAGACCTACTAGCTTAGAATTATTAATAGAACCTTAAATACTAATAGTACTATTAATAGTACCTTTAATAATATATCTATTAAGCTCTTATTTAATTAAGCTATTATAAATATAATTAATAAGTCTAATACTTTTAATATAAATATAATTATATAATTTGAATATATATATAATCCAAATATAGTACCGGGATTATAGTATAATATTTCAAATATAAATAGCTACTAAAACAAATATAATAGAAGTTAGTCTTTCGAAATATTTAGAAATCTGGTTCTTAAAGGTACTAGTAATAAATATCTAAATATAACTTGTTCTCCTAATAATATAACCTGTTCTATAGCCTATACCTACTAGAATAATAACTGGGTAACCCTTAGTTATTAGAATAATAATTCTATTATATTAATACTCTATTTTATAATTAGTAATCTAAAAGCTTTAGAAGCGGGTCTAATAGCTAGTAATCCGGGGGCTATAAAGGAGGTTATAACTAGTAATATTTTAATACTAATAAGAAAAGATTACTCGGATAAATAAATATTAATAATAATAAGCTTCTCTTTATAATATAGTAATTCTATTCTAATAGTATAAAGTAATACTATTAATAATATACTAAAAGCTCTATTCTTTTTTAATATTTATACCTCTAAACTCCGTCCTAATTACAAGACTTCCTAAATTAAGCCTATAAATCTTATTTCCTTTACTAGTACTTCTAGGCTCTATATAATCTATCCAAGTACCTATAGTAGCTCTTACTATTTCTCTGCCTTAATCCTTGACTTTCCTAAACTAAAAGAAATAAGATAAAATAATACTATAAAGAGGTAACTTATTATATTGTTCTTATAAATATATATATAAAAGGCTTATATTAATAAGAAATAAAAGTAGTATAATATAATAAATTAAAGACAAAAAAACTCTAATACTATCCGGGTAAGTTAGGACTTGAGAATTAGGATATAGAAGTCGGCGATTAGAGATATTATATATAATTATAATCTTATATATATAGATAATATGAAGTCAAATATTAAAGGGGTTTAATAGGTTTACTTTAAGGTACTTTAAATTATTTCTTATATAGGGACCTTTAATATATTATAAGAGTTATAATATATATTATTTATTAAAATAAATAGAGATAAATTAAGCTATTACTAGCGAATTATATTAAGAGAAATAGTAATTAGGATAGTAAGGATTATTAAGATATATATTACTAATAGCTATAATTATAGTATAAAATCTTATATTTTATTTTCCAAAATAATCTATTATATCTAATATTATTAAGGTAATATATTATATTATATCTTAAGGCTAATTAAAGCTCTATTCTAGAAGAACATTTATAGTATATTCTTTTTAGCTTATATTTTAGAAAACCGCTTCTAGAATTAGCTTCTTAGTTTTTACTTATTTAATAATAAATATATTCCGTTAATAGCTTTAATCTATATTTATTACTACTAATATATATTTATTAAATTCCAAAAATATTATTTCAAATTCATTTAATTAAAACTTATTATAAGTATTATATAATTCTTATTAATAAAGAAATAATTTTCTTATATAAATATCTTAATATATAATTTTATATTAATATCTTCTTTATTCTCTTTACTTTTTTCTCTTCTATATTAGGTATAAATTTATCTATATCTAGAATTAAGAAAACTACTTATTATTATAAGTATTAGAAAAGAAATCTCTTTTCTTTTATAATATTTCAAAGTCCCGAAATATTTCTGAAAAAGTAATTACTAACTTCTCTATTATTTAGGGAATTACTATAAACCTTTTTATACTTGGCTATATAAGGCTATCTTTGCTTCTGGACCCGTACTTACCTATAATATCTTTAATAATTCTCTTAAAGACCTTAATACCGCTTCCGGTTATAATAGAGGTATAGTATATATATATTCTAATTAATCTTTTTAAGTAATCTCGGATAGTCTTATATATGGCTATATAGTAATAAACTTGAAAGAAAGCTCTAAAGCAAGTTAGTATTATACTTATTATAAGTTGACCTTTATAAGCGGCCTAGTTAATAGCAAGAAAATAGTTATTTAAGCTATAAATACAGGTAGAGATCTGGGTAAAAACTAGTTTAATCTTAGTATATATTTACCTTTTTTATTTCTCTTATTCTTACTTATAGAATATCTCTTAATATTAAACCAGATTCCTAATAGAGGAATCGGACTCAATAATAGCTATACTATTAAATAGAGAGCTCTAAACTCAGATTAGAGTACCTAATATAGTAGTATTTCCTCTTGATCCGATTATAATAACTTCCCAAAGTCCTTATAAGCAGGCTACTATTAGTACTTTAATTGGTTTATAAGAACTAATAATCCGAATATATTATTTATATAAATTAAATATCTAGCTACTATTATAGTAAATACTAGCTATATCCGAGCTATTAATAGAAATACTCTAGTAATACTATTAGTTAATAGGAGTTTAAAATATTTATTTATAGCTTAAAAATAAGAAACCTTTTATTAATTATAAATATACTAGTTTAAGGGTTAGAGGCTTTAAAAAAAGATAAATAATATCTGTTCCTATATACCGGAAAATCCGGTATATCGGAAATAACTAATAAGATTATAAGAATTACGGATTTTTTACTATAATATTCTTTTTAAACTAATTATAATAAAAAAAATTTAAGTTATATTTAAAGTTAGTAATAGGCTTATTATACGAGTTCTATTTATATAGTAACTTGTAAATATTGAAATTTGTCTAATTTTCTAGTATACTGGATTATTTATTATATAAGGACAAATATTATATAATATTATATATATTTTTAGTTTTATAATAATAAATAAAGGTAATTCAAATCCAGATTACTAACTTAACTTAGAATATTTTTTTCCCTTAAGAAGGGAAAGAGTAAGTATTAGATAGGGAATTAAATTTACTTATATAATATAGGAGAAACCTAAATAATACTCGAATTCTTAGTAGGCTTAGCTATAAAAACCATAAGAGAAGACTAACTAGGCTAGCTATTAAAATTATAATTTATAAGTTAGGGCTAATACTAATATCTATCTTTAGTAAGGCAAGTATATATTAAAAACTAGGAATTAGTAATTAGAAACTAGAACTAGAATTCGAGATTAGTTCCTTGCCTATACTTTCTATTATAGATATTACTAGTAGTTAATAAGTATAAGTAATAGTAATATATTCTCCTGTAATATTTATTAATTAATTATTACTAAAGTCTATAGCTAATCCAAATATATTTAAGATACTATAGAAAGCTATAAAGAAAAATAATTCTTAATCTTAATAAACTAGTTTCCTAATCCTAAAACAGATATACTATATATTTCTCTTATCTAAAAAGTACTAATTTAAGTATACTATTTAGTTCCTTTATCTAGCTTTAAGCTTATTTACTAGAATTAGATATAATAGTTATTACTTTATCTAGGTAATATTATTCTTTTCTTTTATATTTAAATCTACTAATGAAATAGGCTAAAGAAGCTATTTAATACAGATATAATAAATAAAAAATATAACTTTTATATTACCCCTTTAGTATTATTTACTGATTTATCCTTGGGTACTAATAGAGATTTATAGAATATAAATAATACTAATAGAGGAGATATATTAGTATAAGTAGCTAAGCTAGTTACTGAGCCCTTATTATCTTTTCTTAATAAGACTTTATATTAGATATTCTGCTATTTATAGTAGTCAGGAAGCCTAAGCTATAGGGTTTTATTATTTTTTATTTATTACCGGGTTAGTTATATCTTAATATATATAGTAATATCTAGTAACCTATAATCTACTCGAATAATAGTAGTTATATTAGTAAGTTTACTAACTTAAATATATAATATTTCCCTAAATTAGAATTATAAAAAGTAATAGTAACCTAATAATTACAGAACTCTACTATCTTATAGGCTTTATAAAAAAGCCCCTTTTTTCTTTTCTATTACTATATATTTCTTTCCTTTATTATCTTCTTGCTTTTTGTTTTAAATTATTGCCTTATCTATAGCCGCTTTATTTAATATAGAGAATCTATAATTATTATAGCTAGAAGTGAAAGTTACTATCCGAAATACTCTTATGAGACAGATATACTATTTGTATAGTATAAGTAAGAAAGAAATAAGAGATATAATATTCCCAAGCTTATAATATAATTTAAGAAGTACTAGAAGAAGGCTATAGAAAGTAATATAATATCTTACTACTATACTATCTATTAGTAAAATTCCGGTAATAGTAATTAGAACTAAAGTAGCTAGTTTTTATATTATACTTTTATATTCTTTTCTAGGGGGCTATATTAGCTATTATATTTTTCTTTTAAGAAGCCGTTTCTTATATTATACTTTTGAATTCTTTTCCGGGAAGCCATATCTGCTATTATACCTCTTTTATTAAGTAACTAGTTTTTATACTATACTTTTATATTTTCTTTTAGGAACTATATTAGTTATTATGCCTTTCTTCTAAGAAGCCGTTTCTTATACTATATTTTTGGATTCTCTTCCGAGAAGCCATATTTATTACTATATCTCTTTTATTAAATAACTAGTTCTTATTCTATACTTTTATATTCTTTTCTAGGAGAGCTATATCTACTATTATATTTTTCTTCTAAGAAGTTATTTCTTATACTATATCTTTTATACTCTTTTAAGCTACTAATTCTACTACTATACCTCTTTTATTAAGTAGCTAATTCTTATATTATATCTTTATATTCTTTTCCGGAAAGCTATATCTACTATTATATCTTTTTCTAAGAAGCTAGTTTCTATATTATACTTTTATATCCTCTTTTATTAAGTAGCTAGTTTTTACTTTATACTTTTATAACTTCTTCTAAAAAAGCCATATTTGCTATTATACTCAAACAAAAATAATAAGTTAGAATATTCGGAACTAAAGCCGATTTCGGACTTTATTATATTTAATATCTCGGTCTATATAAATTAGAATTTATAGTTAATTATCTAATACTTTAAAGTAAAGAAGAAATTCTTAAAAAATTAAAATAATATATAATTATAAAATAAATAATATAATAATTCTTATTAGGAAACTATAACTTCCTTAAACTTTCTATTTAAATAAGAGTTCCGGAAATAAGAACTACTTTAAAATAGTACTAAATATAATAATATTACCTAAATTACCAAAATATATAATATAAATTAATAGTTCAGAACTAGTTATCCGGATTTATATAATAATCTTATAGCTAATTATAAATATAAACTTTATAAATAGCTTTCGAGAGAATTACTTTATATTTGGCCTAATAGAAATTATAATAACTTTATACTTATTACTAATTTCATATAGATAGTACTTTATAAGTATTAATACTCTTTATTAGAAGAACTAAGAATATATATATAGATAATGAAATATACTTAGTAGACTAGCTAAATATATTAGCCCGGTAAATATAACCATAATATAAAGTATCTAATAACTACTACTATAAGTATTATATCTTTATAGATATTATCTTTCCGGAATCCTAATAATATAAACTATTATACTAATTATATTTAGCTCTTTTATTAATTCCATCTAACTCAAGCTTATTCTATAATCTTAGAAAACCCAATTATAGAATACGAGGCCATATATAATAAAGCAAATTATAGAAAGACCAAAACTAGAATATATTATAGCCCGATATAGCCGAAAATTTAAATAGTAAAATCTATAGTAAAGAGTAATAACTATATAAGTAGAAGCTAGAATTATAGCTATAAGCTAATATAGCTTCTAAAGCTTTGGTTTATAATAAAATCCATAATAGACAGAAGAAATAATTAATTCCTATATTAAAATTATAATACTCAAATAGTTAAGATAATTACTTAATACTACTATTACTAAACTATAATTCAATATAATATAGAAGAAGGCTAAGAGAAGAAAGCAAATAGTAATACTTTAGAAAAATACTAAAAATATAATAATATTACCTAGCTAAGTATTTATATACTAATAATAGACCTTATTATATATAGAAAACGAAAGAGTTCCGAAAATAATTATACTAAGAAAATAAGTATAAATATTTATAATTTTATTATAGATATAACCTAGGCTCTTTAGGGACTAGCAAAAAGATCCAGATATAGGGTAATAACTAGCTAGTATAAACTTATTATCTTATTACTAAATATATAATTCATATTATAGTAGTAATTAAATACTATTAACTCGGACCTTCCTGTTTCTAGGCTTCCCTAATAGTTTATTGCCTTTTATAATTCGTATATTATACTTATATAATTATATAATTAATTTAGATAATATATTCTTTCTATTTAAATATATAAGAAAAGCTCAAAAGTTAAAAAAAGGAAATATTATTAAAATAAAAGACCGGGATTAGATAAGTACTAAAAATTAATACTATTATTATAATATTAAGAAAAAGAGTCATATCAAATTCTAACCTTAATTAAACCAGAATTAGAGCCTTAGCTAAAATCAAGCCGGAAATAAATATAGTATAATTTATAGGAATTTCCTAGCCTATTAACTTTAAGGTTTCTATTTATATTAATCTATATACTTGGACCTATAGAGAAATATTATACTAGGTTTATTAATAATAAGTTTTTAAGTATACCTAGTAAAGAGCTAGTAATAATTCAAATCTATTTCTGTTTCTATTTATATAGCCCTTCTGCTTTCTAAGGCTATTAATATACGGCTATAATTAAAACAGATTCTAACTAATAGGGCCTCTCTAGTAACCAGATTACCGAACTAATTCAAGGAATAGGCTATATACTTAGGAAATAAGCAAATATCTTTCCTCGGGAAACTTGGATAGTAAAGCTCCTAGTATAAAAAATTTCTGCTATTTGTTTATAATAAAATATAAGCTAATATAAGCTTATATACTAGTATAAGAATTATAGGTAATATGAGAATTATAAATAGTATAAGAGCTAATACTAGTATTTTAATAATAGAAGACATTTTTATTAAATAATTCTTAATTAAAAGGCAGCTCGAATTTTAGCTCTACTAATAATACAAATAACTTACTTATTCTATTATAGTATTTAAATATATTACTTTAAGACTACTTTATTACTAATTTTTATTTCTATATATATTATTCTAACTTTTAATTATTATTTCAAGCCTCTTAAATAATAACCTCTAAGTAATTTACTTTCCTTTTAGCCTAGTACCTTATATCTAATTCTATAGCTATTTGGTTTCTTTATTTATTTAATTTATAAATAAGTCTTACTTCTCTTTCTTATAACTTATTAATCTTTATAATAAAGCTTACTTCGGTTTTAGGAAAATACAAATACTATATTTTAGTTAGTTTAAACCTATAGTTAAAATATTAATAGTAAATACCTTACTTTAAATAGCCCCTGCTTATAATTCACATATTAAATCCTTCCCGACTACTGCAAATAATATACTAATTCCCTTATATAATTTTATAAGACTTTTATTTAAATAATTACTTATATTTTTTAAGAAAAGATACTTTTTCTCTTCTATTCTCTTTTAAGTATATAGGTTATTAAGGTTTGGTTTAAGTTATATTTGGAAAGGATCTACTAGTATTTCTAGTCTATTTTCTTGAATTTAATTAGTAAAAGTAATAACTAAATATAGTATTATATCTTACGAATATAAGCTAATAATTTCTCTCGGTATTTTCTATTCTATTTCGTATATTTCAAGTTACTTAATTAAGCTATAGCTATTTAATACTTCTTTATTAAATAGTAATGAATTTTATTCTAAATTCTTCTATTTTTATATAAAAGCTAGGAGATGAAATTCTACTAATAGTAGTAAGTAGGCTATAATATATATAACCTAGTAATTTGAATATATATAATATAACCTATCTATAATACTAGATTAGAAAGAAAGATACTAGTTTTAGCTAAAGTACCTTTTTATATAAATTGCTATATTTGGTACTTCTTTATTTTAAAGTTATTCTTTAGTACCTAAGGTACTAAAGAGCTTGAAATATCTTTACCTAAATAACTAGTATAGAATAGATTAAACTAGAAAGGATTTTTATTACTTAGAAATAGCTAGTTAAAATCCAAAATAAAATAAAATAAAATAATATAGATTAATAACTCCTATAAAATAATTCTACTAACTATATAATCTCTTTTATTATTAAAACTTCCCCTAACTTAGGTCTCTAAAAGCTAAAGTAATTAATAATATTCTTTAATTATCTTTAGGCTATTAAATAACTCAGGACAGATCTACTTATTATCTTTAGGTCTATAGCTAGCCTAGTATACCTTATACTTATATTTCTTATTTCCGTTTAAATAGAAGACTTTATAGTTTACTATCTGCTTTACCTTATATAATTCTTTATTATCCAGAGAACCTGAATTAGAGTAGTTTAATTATTTATAAAACTTTTTCTTAGTAATAGATATAATTATATTAAGTTCCTAATCTAATATTAAAGACGAGTTTTTAGAAATAGGTAAAGCTATTATAGATGTACTTATTATAGAATTATTATTCGTATACGAATTTTCTAATACCTAGCTCTTCTCTTTATACTAAATCTAAATAATTAGATTAGTAATATTAGATATAAAAGTCTCTATAGTCTTATTAATAAACTTATTCTAAGAATTATTATCTGAATAATATTGCCTTTTGGCCTTATATAAATTTTACTCCGGCCTATAATAACGTTTTATAAGATTAATCTCTATCTAATTAATATAGTAGATATCCTAGCTATAATACTAGAGATCCTTAATAGAATCGAAGTATAGGATATATTAAAAGTCGGGATATAGAGCCGGTTTATTATATAGCCCTTATATATCTGATTTTTTTCGCTCGGCTTTCTAGTATAGGCTTATATATTCTTACTAGCTCTACTTAATTAGGAGCTATTAGAACCTCTTCTCGGGCAAGAGCTCGGGATTAAATAAGTAAAAGAGGTATTACCTAGTAGTAGTAATTGTTTTTCGGAAAACAAATAGGTTTAATTAAATAGGAAGTAACTTGTAATAATTAAAATAATATTAATAGTATTTGTACTATTAAGCCTTACTAGTAATTTATTAATTATATTAGAAGTAAAGCTCTATAAAGCCATATTTTTTAGAAAGATAAGACTTATAGTATATATAAATATAATATTACCTAGTAAAGGGATTAATACTAGAGAGGTAAAAAAGATATAATTAGCTTGGGCTTCTTAAATAAGGTTAATACCAGAAAATAAGGAAATATAAACTTAATTATTATTCGAGTATATAATAATATAAGGCAGTAGCCATTTACTAGATATAGGCTCGGATAGTATACTATTTAAGGGTTTTCCCGGTATAATATAATTATATTATAGAGTATAATCCGGTCCTATAGAGAATAGAGAGAGATATATTAGAAGAGTAAAGAGATTAGGTAATTATATAGAGGGTCTAGATAACGGATATAGTTAAAGAAGTTCGAATAGAGACCTATTAAGAGCTCTGGCTTAGCTTTCTTAAAAGCAATTTTAAGTAATTAGATAGCCTGCTATTAGCTTAGTTTATTAGATATAAGTTTATACCTTACTAAATAGAGTTACTATTAGTAATTACAAACCTCTTATCCCTTATTACCTTCCGAAGTCCTAAGCTCTTATAGCCGGTCTTCTAGAGCTATAAGTTCCTTACTAATTTGGATAAAGTCTAGGTAATACGAGAGGTTATTTTCTATTTTTACGGGTAAGAAGTATAATTACTATAGATTATACTAGAGAAAGAGGCTATAGAAAGTATTAATATAGATAATATAATATTTCCCGCCAAATATATTTAATTAATTATTAATTATACTTATATTATTTATATATAAATAAAAAAATATATTAGAATTAGTATAGCTACTAAACTTTATTCTCTTTACTATTAAATAGCTATTAGCTTTACTATTATTAGTACCTCCCTAGTTAATATATTATTAAAGAGCCCTTACTATCTGTACTAATAAGAGCCTCTTACTGCTTTATATGAAATATAATATTTATACCTATTCTAGTATAATAACTAGTATTTACTATCCGCTTACTATATAAGCCCGCTATTTGGATCTTCCTAATAAGGCCTTTAGTAGATATAACTTAGAAGAATAGTACCTAGTCTAGCTTTTTTTTAATCCGGAGTTCAAATAAAATTCTATCTAGAGATACTAGGATCTTAAAGATATCTTTAATAGTTTAATAGTTCTGGAAAGCCTTATCTACTATAGTAATAGCTAAGACAAGTATAATTAGATTTATATATAAGAGTTCTATATTCTTGTAAAGAATATACTTTGGCCTGTAATTATATAAAGTAGTTAATATAATAGCCCTATTAATATATAGAGGCTAGAAGAGGCAATTATCTTTTATATAAAATATATATTATATCTTTTGTATTTCTTATAATATAAATAGCAAGCTCTATTATTTCTTTCTTATTCTTGAAAACTATAAATATAATATTCTATTTAAAATAAGTATAATACTTCTAATTAATAGCCCTGGAAGTACTAGGGATACTTACCTTATATAGTAATCCGTAGCTATTATTATATCATATCCCGGACTCGAAATATTTCCCTATTCTTAATAATATATAGGTAAAGTTTAAGGATACTATATAATTATAAATAAGGATTTATAGATATATATATTAATACTAGTCTTTCTACTAAAGATACTTAGTTAGGATAATTAAATAGGCTAGTATTATAAAGTATTAAGGCCGTCGGTCTTTAGAAAGTCCTAATAACTTTCTTAATAGTTCTTATATATACTAGAAATAAATAGTTAGACCTTATATAAATAGGAAGTATAAGTAATTTATAATAATTCGAGACTTATATAATATATAAACTCTAATATTATAGATAAGACCGGTATATCCCGCCGGGCCGAATTCGTATTAAGGTCTGCTTATAATTAAAGGATATAGTATATAGATATCTTCTTTTCCTTATTTCGAGTAGCTTATCTAATATCTTCTATAAAGTACTTTATATCTATTATAGCTTTTTCGATTTCTATAGTATTTCCGGTTTTGGCTATAAGAATTATACTTTTATTTCTTATCTTATACCTATTTAGCTAGTATAGATATAATTAGTAAAGAATTTTGCCCTTTACCGGTATAGTAACTTTATACGGAAACTTACTTATTCTAGAAATCTAATATATAATTATAGTTATTACTAGTACCTTGCTCTAGTTTCTTTTAGATAATATTACTATTAATACCAGACTCCGCTACTAGTTTGAGACCGTTTGCTTCTATATTATCCCAAAATTTCTCTATACTTTGCTTTTTTCTTCCTATTTAGTTATTATAAAAATGGTATAAGAGGCAGGGAGTCAAGAAGAATAGTAAGATAAATAAGATAAATAAGATAAATAAGATAAATAAGATAAATAAGATAAATAAGATAAATAAGATAAGGAAGAATAGAGAATATATTAGTAAAAGAAATAGTAAAACTCGAGTATTAAAAGAAAAGAAGATTTTGGGAAAGTATAAGGCTTATATATAAATTACTAGAGAAAGATAAGTGAGAAGTATATTTTATTAGGGCTGGTTTATGGGAAAGGTCTAAAATTGGATCCTGGGCTTTATATATAGTAATACCTAGAATAGGCTCCCTAAATAGCTTCGGCAAAAGTTAACCAAAAAGTAAGTATCCCTGGTTAAGAGCAAGCAGGAAGGAGAGGGAGGGAGTTATGAGAGAGCCGAGGGTGAGCAATGAGAGAGTAAAGCGGCTATAATTAGTTAGCCATAAATCCCGTTAGATACTGAGTTTCTTATTCTAATATATATATATCTGCTTTTTATTTCTCGGTTATAAGTATCTAGGAAATTCGTATTTATAATAGATTTATAGAAATATAGTTATTATTTTAATAGTAATTAGCTAGAAAGCTATTATATTTTCGAAAGAGTTATAAAATAGGGTAATATTTATAATATTTGGGCTTAAGTAGGAAGTCTTTTAGGTCTTATTAGGAATCTCTTGAGTCTTTTTATAATATTTGCTATTAGGTAATTATTATTTAATATTTTATTTTTGAATTCTTATAAATAAATAAATAGTAATTTCTTATTTAGTTAGTAATAACTCGGTACTTTATTTTTAAATTCTAGTAAATTTGCAAATAGTAGGCTTTTATATTATATAAGACAGGCCTATACTTTATACTAAAAGTTCTATAGAATCGGGTATAGATTTTTAATATCTAATTAATAATTCTTATATATTTCGAGATTAAATTAATAATATTTAGAAGCCAAGTAGCTCTATATTTAAAGTACTTATAGTATTTGAATATTTTTGGATATAGTAAGAAGGTAATATACATAAAGAATTAGGCTATTATATAATTAGAGTTAAAGAAGTCGGTATATTTAAGGAAAGAGGTTATAAAGAAAGAGGATATTATTAAGAAAAAGGTTATTAAAGAGGTTATTAAAAGGAAGGTTATTAAGAAAAAAATTACTAAATAGTATTTAAAAAAGCTAGAAAAAGGCATATATTAGTTATTAAATCTAAAATAAATAGAAGAAGCTTAAGGGAATATAAGTAAATAAATAATAATCTATTAAATTAGGATCTGGAACTTATTAATACTTTTCTTACTAGTATACTTATTAAGTTATATTACTTTTATATTTTATTTCTTTCTTTTCTTTTTTACTTTTCTTTAGATAAGGTATTTTTAGAGAATTAGATTTAGAAATAAAAGATTAAAATCCGGTAATAATTTACTAAAAGTTTAGGATTAAAAGGCTATTAAAAAATTAGCTTATTTAGAAATAATATTTAAAAAAATTATTATTAATTATACTAAGAATAAAAGAGGCTTAGATTTAGAAAGTACTTTTAGTCTCAAACTCTAAGCAAGTTCCAGGCTTTTAATAATAAATTTATTATATATATTATAATATATATATTTAATTTAGTATTTAATTTATAGCCTTTTAGCCTTAAACTAATATAAAGAAAGTTATTAATAATATAATATTAGTTTTATTAAAGTATATATATTATATATATTATACTTTTTTGGCTTTTAATATATATATTCTTATTATAAAATCGTAATTAATCTACTATATAACTAATATATAATATATAGCTATAAGATTCATAAACCTAATAATATATAATTATTTTAGTACCTAATTTATAGCTATTTACCTATTATTTATTAAATTATTACTAGTATTATATATATTATACTTTTTTGGCTTTTAATATATATACTCTTATTATAAAATCGTAATTAATTTACTAGATAACTAATATATAATATATACCTATAAGCTTTTATAAATCTAATAATATATAATTATTTTAGTATCTAATTTATAGCTATTTACCTATTATTTATTGAGTTATTACTAGTATTATATATATTATACTTTTTCGGCTTTTAATATATATATTCTTATTATAAAATCGCAATTAATCTACTATATAACTAATATATAATATATAGCTATAAGCTTTTATAAACCTAATAATATGTAATTGTTTTAATACCTAATTTATAGCTATTTGCCTATTATTTAATATCGAGTTATTAACTATATGATTTTAGTAAGAGAGCTTCTTATTAATATATGTTTTTTAAAACTACCTTATTTATATATTTGCTTTTCAGGTATTTAATTAGAAAAAATAACTATAATTACTAAATTTAATACAAATATTTTTAATAAGCTTTTAAAGTAGAAAACCTTTATTAAAAACAGAACTAGACTAGAATTAACTAAGGAGAAGCTAAAGAACTATTAAGCTAATAATAGAGAATTCGAGAATATTATTAAAGGTATTACTAAAGGTAGATAAAAGAAACTTAATAAAATTAAAACTATAGTAAATAGTCTAGAAATCAAGAATTAAAATAGAATTATATTATATAATAAAGCCTTTAGCTAATATATTAATAATATCTATAATAATCTTAGTAAGAATATTTATAAGAAATTATATTTCCTTTTTAAAATAAAAGCTTTAGTATATAAGGCTATTTAGTTAATTAATAAAGCTATTTTAGAATATATTAAAAATAAAAAATATTAAAATACTAATATATTTACTAAATCAGATATTACTAAAGTATTTAAGTATAGCTAATAACCTTAAAGCTAAATAATATATTTTTAATACTTCTGGAATTTTTATTAAAGAATATTATAATAATAAAATTTTTTCTGGCTTCTATAATAAGCCTAAAGAATAGGCCTCTATTATAATCTTAATAGTAATTTAATCGAATTCAATTAGTAAAACTAGAACTAATTTAATAAAGCCTATTACTAATATTACTAGTAAAACTAGTAAAACTAGTATAACTAATTAAGAACCTAATAAGAAAAGAAAATAAACTAAGCCTAAAACTTCTAATAAATAATATAAATCTAAATACTAGTTTAAGTATAAGATTAGTAATATACTAGAAAATAAAATAGTAAGAAATAAGAAAGAAATACTATCTAGAAAGCCTCTAAGAACTTAGAAAAAAAAGATTAATAATATTAATTATAACGGCTGGTATTACATGGTTGGTTTCAGCCAAAGGGATTGGTTTCAGCTAAGGTTCCAAGCTATGGTTCAAACCAAGCTCGCTTCCAAAGCTCGGCGTTTCAGTGGTCTTGGCCATACCTACTTATCCACTGCCACGCCTCACTCCTTCTCTCCTTAGCTTTAGATTCTATAGGATATTGGAAATCATTAATCTTTGAGCATCGTTCCATTGCTTTGTTCCTGCCGTCATATTAATAATATATCTAAATACTATACTTATAAAATATTAGCTAAATAGAAGCTAATACTTAGTTATTAGAATAACTATATTTTTAAGAAATTATATAATAGTATTCTGAAATTTATTTATAAATAAGAATACTATAGAATTACTAATAGATTTCTTAAAGCTCTTTATAAAATATATCTTTAATAACTTACTAATATTTTCTTTATTTAGATAATTAATATTAAGCTTATAAATATTTTGAAAATAATTACTAAGATTTATAAAGTTATTAAGAATAAGAAATATATTTCTATTATTTAAGTAAATAAGAAAATACGGGTTTTCTTTTTAGAAAATAAAGAAATTATAAACTATAAATATAAATATCGGGTTTCTAATTAATTCCGCTCGAATCTATAGCTTTAATTTAATACTATAGCTTTTATTTCTGAGTCTAATACCTTTAATTTAAATATAAATAGCTATATTTATAAAAAGAATTACCTAAAATAGACTAAAAGGCTTAGTATTTAAAAACTTTTAATAGAAGAAATAGAAATACTATAATTTCACTTCTAAAAAAATAAAGTATTAAAATCTAGAAATCTAAATAATAACTATTTTACTTTAGCTTCTTAACTCTTAATAGTAGACTCTTTAATATAGCTTGAATTTTATAAAACATTAGCTAAATATTCTATTTATCTAGTTATTTATTCTTAATTAGCTTAATACTATTTTCCTAAAGATATTAATTACTATTAGTATAAAAATAATACTAATAATCTAGCTATTATTAAAGCTCTAAATAGCGAGTTTTTTCTTAGTAAGAAAAATCGGAATATTAGTTATATTTTCTTTATAAACTATAAAAAGGCAATTTTCTTTAATAAGAAATTTTTTAAGGGTATTAATTACTTTTTTATTTATAATAATTTCGATTTAGAAAATATAAAGAAATTAAATAAGTACCTAATAAAAGAAATAGAAGAAAAGTATCTAAATATATAATATTTAACTAGATAAATAAATACTTTTAGCTAGATAATTTATAAGTTTGAAATTATAATTAAATAATAATTCTCGAATAAAATAGTAATTAAAAAATAGCTTAATAATAATCTACTATTCGAAAAACCTTTTATTATAATTTTAATAAGCCTAATTACTATTTAGAACGAAATATACGAGAATAGAATCTTTTATAAAGTTATTAAAGTTTTTTACTAAGAGCTTTCTTCTCTTATTAAAGGCTAATTTAAAAATATTAAGGGTAATACAAAATTTAAAAGAGTTATTTATTTAGAATATATTAGTATAATTTATAATATAATTCGCTATAGTAAGCTATTTTAGTATCTAGCTATAAAGGCTAAGATTAATTAATAGTTAAAAGAAGATATTAAGTAATAAGAAGAACTATATTATATTTAGTATAAGAATATAGTTAAGCGGGTTTGAATTACTTTTAAGTAAGTTCAAGAATATAAAATAAGACTATTTAAAAGTAATAGATTATATTTTCGGTATATTATAGAGAAATTAGAAATACTAGTAAAGAAGAATTCTAACTATTTTATTATTTCAGACTTTAAATAGGGATTTTCTATTAGATTTTAATATTTAGAAGATAAGTATAAATAAATAAGAAATTAGATATAATATAATAAGCCGTACTTTATTAAAATCGCTTTATTTTAATAGTTTTAATATTTTGGTTATATAATAAAGGCTAGAGCCTTTTATATATAACTTGCAAAAATTATATAAAAAAGCTAGCTTTTCTATAGTTCTAGATAATAATCCCTTCTTTATATTTAATTAATTAAGCTTTTATATACTATATACTATTTATACTTTTATTTCTATTATTTTATTATTAAGTTACGTTTTATACTCTAGTATACTTTATATAGGTTTTTATCTTATTATAGTTTTTCTCTTATAATAGCTTTTAGCTATTAGTCTTTATTTTATTATAATATTTCGGAAAACTATTATTAAAATTATTAAAATTATATAATAAGAAATTATAACTTTATAAGAAATCTTTATTTTAGTTTTATAAATTTAAAAGTTTTAATTAGTATTCTAATAAATAATTAGTATTTAAAAAATAAATTATTAATTTTTTTAAAGTTAATTAATAGACTTTAATTTTTTATTATTTATATATTATAAATACTTAATTTTATAAATATTATTAAATTTATAGCTCATTTATATAATAGGCTTTATAAAATATATATATATTTACCTTTTATTTCTCGATTATAAATATTTAGAAAATTTGTATTTATAATAGATTTATAGAAATAGAATTATTAATTTAATAATAATTAGCTAAAAAGCTATTATATTTTTAAAAGAGTTATAAAATAAAATAATACTTGTAATATTTGAATTTAAATAAAAAGTTTCTTGAGTTTTATTAGAAATCTTTTAAATTTCTTCTTAACTTTTATTATTAGTTAATTATTATTTAATATTTTATTCTCGAATTTTTATAAATAAATAAATAGTAATTTCTTAATTAGTTAATAATAACTCGATATTTTACTTTCGAATTTTAATAGATTTATAAATAATAGGCTTTTATATTATATAAGGCAGGCTTATATTTTACTTTAAAAATTCTATAGAATTAGATATAAATCTTTAATATCTAATTAATAATTCTTATATATTTTAATATTGAATTAATAATATTTAAAGTATTTATAATATTTAAATATTTTTAGATATAGTAAAAAGGTAATATATATAATAAGTTAGATTATTATATAATTAGAAATAAAAAGATTAATATATTTAATAAAAAAATTTATAAAAAAAAAGAGATTATTAAAAGACAAATTATTAAGGAAGAAATTATTAAAAGAAAAGTTATTAAGGAAAAGGTTATTAAGAGTAAGATTATTAAAAAGAAAATTACTAAATAATATTTAAAGAAGCTAAAAAAATATATATATTAGTTACTAAATCTAAAATAAATAGAAAAAGCTTAAGGAAATATAAATAAATTTATAATAATTTATTAAATTGAGATCTAGAAGTTATAAATACCTTTTTTATTAATATATTTATTTAGTTATATTACTTTTATATTTTATTTCCTTTTTTTCTTTTTTGCTTTTCTTAAAATAAAATATTTTTAAAGAATTAAATTAAAAAAATTAAAAATTAAAAATTAGTAATAAATTATTAAAAATTAGCTTATTTAAAAGTAATATCTAAAAGTATTACTATTAATTATACTAAAAGTAAAAGGGCTTAGATTTTAAAAATATCTTTAGCTTTAATTTCTAAGCAAATTTTAGATTTTTAATAAAAAACTTATTATATATATTATAATATATTAGATTCTAAAATATATATTATTTATTATAATATATAAAATTAATTTAATACTTAATTTATAGCCTTTTAGCCTTAAATTAATATAAAGTTATTAATAATATAATATTAGTTTTATTAAAATATATTATATTTTCTTAGTTTTTAATATTATATATATTTACTATAAAGTTATAACTAATTTTCTATATAATTAATATATAATATATAGCTATAAGCCTTTATAAATCTAATATTATATAGTTATTTTAATATCTAATTTATAGCTATTTGCCTATTATTAGATATTGAATTATTAATTATATAATTTTAATAAAGAAGCTTTTTACTAATATATATTTTTTAAAACTGCCTTATTTATATATTTGTTTTTTAAGTATTTAATTTTAAGAAACTATATTTCTTTATATTTAGATCTATTATAAATATTGGAACTTGCTTTTTATTTCTTACTTATAAAGTTTTTATAAAAATATTATATAAAAATTAGATTATATAACTTAAGGAACTTTATTTTAAAAAAGGAAATTATATTTCGAAATATTTTCTAATTAGTTCTATAAAAATATTAAAGAACTTTATTTTAATCTATAAATTATATTTCACTTTTCTTTAAATTACTTTTATAGTAATAGTTTTCGATAGACTAGTAAAGTATTTCTATATTTCCTAATTAGTTCTATAAGAACTTTAAGGAACTATATCTTATATTTATTTAATTTTTTAAAAGGGTTTCCTTTATTTACTAATTAGTTTTATAGAAAATTTAAGGAATTATATTTCTTCTATATTTTCCGAATTATATCCTATATTTATTTAAATCCCTAAAGGGATTTTACTAAATCTTAAAGAAAAAACGGAATTTAAAGCCTCTATTACTTTTCTATTAATTTCCCTTACTAGTTCCCTTAATAAAGGGCTATTATAAAAAAATAGATCTATATATTATTCGAGTCTTAAAACTATATTAGTAGCTGTATTTATAGCTTATATAAAAAATTATATATAGCCTATATATATCCTAAAACCTATTTGAAATATTTATTAGATTAAAAGATTATATTATAGAATTAGCTTAATAAAAATTAAAGTAGCCTAAAAAATAAATAAAATTAAAAGAATAGAAGTTATAAATTAAAATAAAATAAATACTAGCTTATATTAGTATTTAAGGAAATAAAGTAATAAATAAAATAACTAAATAAATAGCTAAACTAAATATAGAAACTAGTTATATAAATAAGAATATATTACTTATAAGTAATTTTAAAGACCTGAATTAAAAGGCAAATAAGAGCCGAATAAATAAATAGCTAGAAAGTAGAAATAAGAGCAAAAATTATATTTAAATATATTTTATAGCTATTTTATAATATTCTATAATTATATTATAGCCTAAAGAAATCGAAGAATATTTTGCTTATTTAAATATATATAGAGAAAATTGGCTAAAAAACTTTCTATAAAAGAGAAAAGTACTAGAAATTAATAATTTTAGATATAACTATAGTAAAAAAATAGTAAATAATAAACTATATTTTACTAAGATATTAGATATATAATAATATATAGAGAAGTGTATTTGAAAGGAGAGGATATATAGATCTAAGGGTAATCTTAAACGAGTCAAAACTAGTTATAAAGGCAATTAGATTTATGGAATAGATATGCCTTCTTGAGCAGTTTTGGAGTTGTAATACAGAGCAAAGAAACGAAGTGAAGTACTTGGGGGAGACTAAAGGTACAGAGATACGAGATGGCTAGCAGAAGCGGCAGCCAAAGAGCCTGATATACTATTACAGGATAAAGCAAAGTACTCCTACTTAAACGCCTATATAAATAGTTATAGATAGAAGCCAGACCGTCCAGTAAAGAAGGTTTCTGGCCACTGCAAAGTAATGAAGTGAAGTGCGAATTACCGAATGTGGTAATGTACACTTCGGCAACTGGCGCCGAAGCTGGACTATGACGGCATAGCAGTCCTATGGTGGGCAGCTGGAACCGAGTATAAATAAATGAATAAATGAATGAATAAACAAAATTGCCCTTCGACTTTGGATTTTAAATTAGTACTGAGACAGCGTCAAAGTCTTCCAGACAGGGCAGGCGAGGAGTAGGTCGTCGGGAGTAAGTTGCAGGAAGTATATCGTAGAAAGCCAGGAGTGAGGGTAGACTTTGGAAAAGAGCTAGGAAGGATTGACGAGCGACGGTAGACTGTGTGCTGGTAGGTGTTGGACATAGGTCTGAATTTCCTTGCTGTGAATGTTACAAGCCCTTGCCAGTTGAACCTGACTGGCGTTATTGGTTGAATAAAATTGGTTTATGTTTGGG
This sequence comes from Hyaloscypha bicolor E, assembly GCF_002865645.1. Lineage (NCBI taxonomy): Eukaryota > Fungi > Ascomycota > Leotiomycetes > Helotiales > Hyaloscyphaceae > Hyaloscypha > Hyaloscypha bicolor. The sequence goes on along the minus strand of NW_020194560.1, from coordinate 1,137,845 downwards.
GTGGAGGCTGTGCCATGCGTATACCTGCAACCACGGCTGGGAGGTCTGGATCAAGTTGTTTGGGGTGGAGGCTGTACCATGCGCATACCTGCAACCACGGCTGGGAGGTCTGGATCAAGTTGTTTGGGGTGGAGGCTGTGCCTCTCCATGGCACACTCTGCAGTGCGTCTTGGTTTATCTCCTCGCACGTCTCGTGCCTTTAGACTTTCAATCTTGACCTCTAATTCTCTCATCGCTATATATGTTCGATCATTGTATCGTATCAGTTAAAGTTGTTCAGGAACGCTACACTCATGTCAAATGTCTGGACGAATCGTGGTACCATCACCACGACGTTTACCCCACCTTCATCATGCTTCACAACCACCTTTGACACGGTCGTTACCGAAATGTCCTTTTTCCACGTTGCGCATTGGGGCGGGTACGGCAAAGGCTACGGTGGATCATGCTATCCCAGCTCCGCGTCAACCGTGACGTTCGGCACCGCAGCTTCGGAGTCTGCCTTTGGCAATTATTATTACTCTCCCGCGTTCATCTGCCCAGCTGGATGGACCACCGCAAAGTCACTAAGCGTGGACCCTTCCTCTGGGTTGACGACGAGTACTGGCGTGTCAGCGTATCTTTGCTGCCCGAGGTAAGTCATCACGCGAGCCTTGTACATCAGACGGCTAGGTCTATATGTATCCAAGGTCTAGATCCCGATACTGACCATATCAGCGGACTGGCGTGGAGTTATGCGGGATATGCGCCATATCATCAGTGTGCTGTGACCACTATTCCGGGGAACGTCCTCTACAACGTCACCTTAACAGATGCCGGTTTATCGTACGCTTCTTTATCAATCTCCGCAGTCACGAGTGCTGTTGTATCTTGTGATGGCATCCCAATCCTATACGATCAAGCGGACTTGGCAAGTTTCCAGCGTGTTCTTTCGACCACAACATCGTCGTCGCAAACACAATCATCCAGCATTTCAAAAATGTCAAGTATTCCGCCGCCCACTGGGACTCCTTCGGGTAACTCAGGTCCGACAGGCTCAAAGGGACTCTCTTCCGGGGCCAAGGCAGGCATGGCTATCGCAGCAGTCCTCGTCGTCTTCGCCATCTTTCTCTTCCTCTTCCTATTCATCCGACGGCACAGGAAGCAGCAAGCTACCCAACGAAGCGAGCACGCAGCGACCAGCACAGCAGAAGCGGACGAAAAAGGCGTCGTTGTATCAGAATTCCCCACCTCAGCAAATAAGCACGAGCTACCCTCTCCCTATCATCAGAACCAAGAACTCGAATCGCCTGACAACCGCGCCAAATACTCAATGGGCCACGAGCTCCATGCTCCTGTTCCCAGTGAACTTGGATCCTACGGCCCACCCTCCGGCCCAATAGCGCAGGAGAGCTCGGCGTCGAATTTACGGTCACCTGTAAGCCACAAGGCTGTACCGACAGAGATAGCAAAGGACGACGACCCCGAGCTGGAGCGTATGAAAGCCGAGATTGAGGCGTTGCGAGTCGAGAAAGAGCGTAGGCTGCAGGATTTAGAGGGGAGAGAACGGGAGTTGAGCAGGGCTATTGTGGCGAAATCTCGGACGGAGATGAGAGGGAATCTGGGCTGATCATAGAATAGACGGCCTGGTAGGAAAGATAATGAATGCTGCTAAGATTAGAGGAAGGAGTATTGTTAGCGTGTGGCAGTTAAGATGTACCCGTTGAGTCACATGATTGACTCATTTGGAGTGATTGGCTTTTCTGCCTAATTTGCAGTACTGAGGTTTACTGCTGCCTGTCGTTCAAATGCTCTATATAAGCATCAATAACTGTAGTCTCAATGGGATAACTCAAACCAATTTCTTGAATCGTTCTATGTGCCACAAAGCGCGTCAATACCGCTTACCTAAAACCTGTGTTGTTAACGAGCCGGGCTGCACGGGTCTGTGCTCTACAGGGCATTTTTTACATAAAATCATTAAAATTAGGCAACAAAACAGCATTTAATTAGGAGTAGACCAGCCATGACGTTGCATAAGTACAGTAACCCAATGTTCCTGCTTTAAAACCAATTGATTGATCCAATATTGAGGGATTGCATCCCTTCTTCTAAAACAGCTTGGCGCATTTCTGCCACAGTTGTGGGTTGATGCAGACGACGATGCAATGCTTGTTTGAGGCGACGCTAGCACTTTTCAATTGGATTCATATCAGGAGACGTAGAAGGATGTGGTAGGGGGATAATGCCGAAGAAATCACAGCGGAAAGCTCTACGGGATGTGATCAAAGCTGCCGCGGACAAAACAGACGACAGTGAAGACGTTGCCCTCAAGCACCTTCTTCGGCGGTTCTTCTTTGCTCTGATCTGTCACGTCGTTGGTAGTGTGCCATTCCGGTCGCCCATCCTAAGCTTCTGTGCCATGCTAGGCAGGTCAGTACGCATGAGTAAGGTTGCTGAAGGAGAGGAGATGAAGACCAAATGGCAGGGGAAGGAACCAGGGATACTCAGCAGCCACTTGTCAGCCCTTACCTGGACAGCCCAGCTTCTCATCTTCGACTACGCCTGTTTTCAAGAGCAAGAGGACGAGAACCAGATTCCTGTCTTTTTGTCGAGGATCTGTAAACAGTTCTTCCAGCAGCTCGCTGAGACTCCGTTTGGGCACATCCTCCAATGGAGGCTGTATTTATTTAAGACCAATAAGCGACAACTTGCCAAACACCAAGCGCGGTGGTCTCTTGACAAGCAGACAGTCGGATACCGAGGGACAGATCTCCATATATCGCATATCCCGAAGCTTGTTTTGTCAGAACATGAGCAGACATAGTCAATATTATACTAAGATCTCTTATTCCAGGCCGGTGATCTCATCCCACTCCAGTCATGGAAACTAAAAGACGATCTGAGCATGCTAGATTTTAGAGAGTCTTGGCCCACCAACCCGGAGAACGTAGAGCTGCTCAAGGGTTCCGAGGTGACACTCTTGCAACACATACAAAAAAGTTCCGAACTTCGGTCCATGTTCCTGGTTGATGACCCAGATGGTACTATAGTTTTCAACCTTGGAACTATAAATGTCTACGAGGCAAAAATTCAGGACTTTCTCAAGCGAATGCTCGTCTTGTGTTATATTACAGTAGGCCAGCCATTGCGGGAGCCAGAGTATCTATTTATATTGTGGTATAACACGTCACGACAGAAACATATTATAATCTGGGAGAAGTTCGTTATAATATTTATACAGTATCACAAGGGGCGGCAGCAGTCTGGCGCCTACAAGGATAATATCCGTTTCTTGCCTAAAGACCTTGGAGATCTCCTGCTTTAGTATGTGACGTATGTTCAACCGCTCCGCCAAGTATTCCTCCGGCAACGAGAACCCAAAGCTTTAATTTCGCCGTATCTTTGGACTATACTTGATGGCAAAGTATGGCCTGATGGAACTGTTGCGGCTTGTCTGAAAAGGGTATGTGCTGGTGCTGCTGCTCGTGCTCAGATTCCTCAGCTACACACGTTGCATTAGCTTCACTTCTTAACTACAATCTATAAGGAGAAACTCTCTACTCGAGACAATGCAAATTTTAGTAGCCAAGATATATTACTTTAGAAAATATTGAGGATGAGCTCGATCTCGCAGCCCTTGTTTTTCAGAGTAATCATAACTATGCAACCTTCAATATGACGTACGCTAGCTCTACCACGCTCACAATAGATACTCTCCTCTATCGGAATCATCACGCTTCCAAGCTATGGCAGGATCTCTTCCGGTTTGATATAATTCTCCAAGGTAAGCGTGAGCGATCAGTTTCTGACGTGCTCTCGATTCGTATACTTGATGATATGAAACGGAGCCAGCAGCGGAAGAGGGTTGTATATTCTGAGACTGATTTTCTTACTATTGCACGCCGATACACTCCTGCTGAAAGCCGTTTTCGAGATACTGGTGGGTTATCTCCTGGCCTCCACATTATCACAATCCCATTAGCAACGACGTCCATGGTCGCGCTAGATATGCCTAGTGTCGTCCTACTTATTGTCCTAGCATCGGGAATCGAGGAGGATGACTCCAGCACAAAAAGGTCCGTCAAAACTTGTCCAGACGTAACTCTAGATTCACACCTTTGGGAAGCAAGGTCGTCGAAAATGCGTTGATTAGGAGGCGCGGAGAGTCCACTATGCGCCATCAGCATTCACGTATGAATTGAGAAGGGCATAAACGAACGCTGGGTAACACAGATAGGCTGATACATCTTTACTTGAGGGAAATACCACAGGTATAGATATTGCAGTCCTCCACCCACTGGGGCAATAGAATGCAGGCGAGTAGTAATCTTCCCCTGCTCCGTGGTACCATCGATAAAAGAAGCAGTACCCGTTCTTGATGGATAGCATTCTGTCCCGCCTGAGATCCAGTGCCCAACCTGTAGATACGTCTCACCTACAGGTGTTGTAAGGGAAAGACATGAGGCAGGCGGTGTAAATATAGTCGTGAGAGGACCACGATTGGTAAATTGGTATGCCATTGTATCAATTCGGGAAGAGTCCGATGCTCTACGGTGCAAGGAAATCTGGCGGACGCAGCACGCTTAATATGCTGCCTCGAATGGACGTGATAGCCCCCAATACTACTTTGCTTTGCAAGTTGACACGAATTGAGCCACTAGAAATTTGTGGGTTCGCTCATTGGTGACGAGAGACGCCTCCATCTGCAGCTCGACATTAGCGGCGGCAAGGAAGTGTATGCGGGGCCAAAAACCCCGCTGTTCAATAAAAACTCGCTGCAACTCACACTTTTGTTAGAGAAGAGTCTACAAGTTCTCGATTACTTACACACCAACATGACTAGTTCTTCAGGATTAGCTTGTTAGAAGAGATACAAGCTTTGCGAAACAGAAAGTATGAGATGAGGCATACCAGCAATAAACAACGTAGATTGGGGTTCCCCTCTGTCAGGTGAATCTTCAAGGTGTCGATACCCTATTTCAGGGCATCCTTCGTCCTCTCAATGCAAGCCTCAACCACATCCAACACCTTCTCATCCACCAAAGACGTATCAGGAATCACAGTTCCCAACCCACGAAATACTTGTAAGATTACATCATCGGCGCCCATAATCGCGTCAAGTATACTTTGCCTCCCTCCTTCAGCCACTCCCGGTAGCATGTTTGAAAAACACAACCCTGATGTCTGCACTCTTCAAGTTCTCCAGCTCCCTTCTCAAGACACGGAACGTCTGTGTTCTATGATACGTGCTCGAACTTGCCCGCCCTTCCACGACAACCCCAATCTGCTTCACCAAGGTCCTCCTGTCTCCGATGTTATCCGGCCAGCTGGTTGTTGAAATTAGGGGCCTGAGGCCCCTAATAGGCTTAGTAAGCCCTGGAACCGAACGCCATGGGGCTGTGCACTAGCTTAATACCCCGTCCAGCTGGAATACCCTGTACAGCTGGAATACCCTGTATAGCTGGAATCGGTTCAGCTGGCATAGGGATTTAGTGCATGTGATTTAGGGGGTTCAGGGCTATATATACGGGCTACTTACCACTGTAGAACAGCATTCAATTCAGTACGTTTTACTTGGCTTACATTGCAAGCACGTGACCCTAGCTTTATTACTTAGCTAGTTCAACACTGGTCACGCTGGCAGCGGTCATTCTCGCAGGAAACTGGAATGTGAAGTCGCCGCTGTACAACATGTCTACAGCCTCGGAATGAATTGATGGTTGATGCGTAACTGCCCGGTCATTGGTTCTTTGCCCCAGGTGCCGTGGATACGAGGTTTAGGTCGGAGTTGCAGGTGATAAAGGGGTTTCTGTATAGTGTATACCATAGTGCAAGCGTCACCTCGATGTCGGATAAGCTCTCGCACCTCCTATACGCAGTAACATATTGCTATAAATGCGTACTTGAGGATCTGACTACAGATTCCGACTGGGAGGTTGAGAAGCGTTGGAGCAGTGTGGGGAAAGGTTTCCGTTGTCATGACGACCCCGGGTTTGGTGCTGGGAGAGCGAATTAGAACCGCAGCTTGCGCTACCATTTACGGATCTTCTAAAAAGACCGCACAAGCACCAAACTCCTGAAGAGAGCGAGTAGGTCTGGTAGTTCAGCTTCCCACCGCCTGTCGGAGGGATCGGCTCGGGTCCGTATTAAGGTGTACTCCGTAGATTGCGTTGCATGGCTAAAACGTCCTGAAATTTCGATCTTACCTCGTATGCAGGTTCTCAGGGGCGTGATACTCTTGCCGCCGCCCGTTTTGGGGCCGGTGTCCTTTTCGCAGCTTCTTAGAGGCCCGTCCGTCCGTGTAGGAGCGGAGCGAGTCTGAAGTCAGACCCAATCAGTCGGGTTTACGAAGACCCGGGCTGCGGCACACCGTTAAATAAACGATTCGGGCGGTCAGCCCTACTCAGCCCTCCCGCCCTAAGGCAAGAAGAATCTTAAAATAGCCGGGGGTCATCCGGGACAGGCCTCGGCGAAGACGAGCAATTTGATGTTGCAATTTGCAAGGTTACTCGCACAGGTCAATGCGTTAGGCCCACTCCTCTATGCTCCAAAGCTCCACAGGGGGATTGTTTGTAGGGCGACAGAAGAGCGATCAAGGTTATCTCGTTATCTTTTTCTCTCGCAAGCTCCAGCCAAATGAGAATTTAATAAGTCTATTCAGTCTCCAAACCGCATGGTACGGAGCAAAGTTGATGTGAATAAAGGCTTCAAACGAGACCAGGGACTCTGCCCGCAGACCGGAAACTAATGCGAGTTTCGTCTCCACACCTGGGCAGACGCTCTTACCTCCCCGCACTTTTTGGCCCCCGACCTGCATTTCGCTGGTTCTTAGAGCAGGAGCTCTTCTCTCTTTCGTTCTTTCCCTTCTTCGTCCTTTCATTCCTTTTCTCAGAAAGCTACACTGTCATTACCACTTGATTTTCTTTTTAAAACGATTGTTGCGGCATTATGCCGTGGTTGATGCTCTCGCTGCTGATTTTCGGCACCTCGCTATGCCTTGCAGTTCCAGCCTCACCCTCGTCCAGCGCACAGGCATCGCAATCCACAGCCTGTGGTGCTATTGTAAATGATCAAGGTAAGAGATATTGCGTCTCTCATTTTGGTACACCTGCTAATAATTGAACGGAATAGAGAACAGTGTCTTCAATGCCAGCTTTGTCTATGAATGTCTCACAAGCGTGCCTTTTAATCCGGCTGTTGCATCGCAATTTCTGGACTACTACAATGACACGCTCCAATTCCAAAGCACTTTAACGTACCTCAAAGACCCGCCGCGCAGTTATCAGCAGCCTGGGGTTGATTTGCTGGGAGGTCTAGCGGCTCTGAAGAAAGGCGTTGAAGACGGCATCTTCCCCAACCAATACGAATTCGAGGCCGCACTTCAGACTCTCCTCTACGCCTCGCACGATAGCCATGTCAGGTTGAATGCAGGCATTCTTGCTGCCTTCTCGTTCTCAAGTCCTCAAGAAATCGTCTCACTGTCTCTGGATGGAATTCAACTTCCTCAAGTTTACCTGGTAAAGGATCTTGCCGACAGCAACTTTCTCTTGGCTTACAAACCATCCCCCATTATCTCAATCAACGGCGAGGAAGTTGTTACCTATCTCACGAAATTCGCTGGGAAGAACTCCATTGGCATGATCGAGCCCCACGGAGACTGGAATCAATTAATGCGCAGCGCGGCTCAGGATATCCAAGGCTACCGCAACACCTTCACCACGGCGACCTTCTATCCTGGTGACACGATTACATTCAACCTTGGAAATGGCACCAATCTGACTGAGCGATTTCAGGCAACTTATTATGATCTAGGTGACACTGGGCCGTTGCAAACAGGAGGCGATTTCTACAACTCCTTTGTCCTCGGGCTTCTACCGGCTTCGTACGATCCAGACTTGGTCGACAACAATACTATTAATATCACCGCTATATTAGACGACCCTGGTTCATTCGATAACGCGACGACTGCATCACCAACTGCAGCGCCGAGTGCGGCGCCAACAGCTTCCATTTCATCCGAACCAACATGTGGCAGCTGGTTCAATCTTGCGTATCCAGACTGCGCAGATACTTTCCAAAACGATCTAGGTACCTACGGGGGAGGCTTCGTATCCGGCTACTTTCTCAACAGCACGCAGGTTGCCGTCCTCAGCATCCCCTCTTTTGACGCTCTAGAGCAAGAAGCCGGCACTTTCGACTCTGCGATCCTAGATTTCATCACGACAAGTCAGAAAGCGAACATGAAGAAAATCGTCATTGACCTTCAATCCAACTATGGAGGGTCCCCTCTTGTGGCAGTTGATACGTTCAGGCGGTTCTTTCCAAACATCGACGCCTTCCAAGGTTCTCGCCTTCGAGCCCATCCTGCGGCAAACGTGATGGGAAACACCATAACGGAGTACTTTGGACTTTTTGAAAACACTGATGAGATGTACGCGGATCTGATTAGCAATGAATGGGTAGCAACGACCAAGATCAACGCCGATACAAATCAATTGTTCAAATCTTGGCCAGAGGAATTCGGCCGCCCTCAATCCTTCGATGGAGACAACTTTACAACAACGCAACGATATGATCTTGCGGACACCTTCTTTGACTCCATAGCGGTGGATGATCAAAACAAAACCTTTACAGTCTTTGGATATGGGTCAAATGCAGCTCCTGCAAACGCTGCTCCAGCCTATGCTGCCGAGGACATCATTATCGTAAGTCTTGTCGCACAATCCATCTTCAGCAGCCCCTAACATCCCAACCAGCTTACCGACGGAATCTGTCACTCGTCCTGTGCCCTCTTCGTCGAAATGATGCACCACGAGGCTGGCGTCCGAGTCGTGGTAGCGGGTGGGCGACCGGAGACAGGGCCAATGCAAGGAGCAAGCGGTAGTCGCGGAGCAAGCATCTACTACACCTACGAACTCGACCAAGACATCCAATTCACGCAAGAAATCTTGGAAGAATCCATCTTCGACTCCTCGTTCGCGAACCCCTATTTCCTGCCCAACCGCACGACCGAGCTCACAGTGCAGGTCTCATACGCTTCGATCAACCTGCGCGACCAGGTGCGAGCAAACGAGACTGTGCCGCTGCAATTCGCCTACGAGGCCGCCGACTGCCGGATCTTCTACACGCCCAGCACGTTCTACAACTACAGCGCGCTCTGGCAACACGCGGCCGACGCGATCTGGGCGAACCCCAGCCTGTGCGTGAACGGGTCAACAGGCTTCGCGTCCCAGGCAGGCGCGAAGAGCGATCTCAACGGTCCATCCGCTGACTCTAACGCGGGCACGGTAACGGCGAGCGATATCCTAGGCCACCTGAACACATCCGACACGTCCTCGCTCCCCTTCCTAACACACGACACCAACGGGCTCGACGACGGCGCCGACCCGGTCTCCAAGGCGAACCCCGTCAAGCGCTGCAAGAGCAACGACGACTGCGCCGCGCTGGGGAAGTCGCACCACTTCTGCGCCGTCGTCCCGCTGTGTGACGCGAACCTCAACCCGACGGTGACGACGGGGCTGTGTCTGAAGAAGTGCTCGAATGGGCCGCAGGGCGCGCCGGAGTGCAAGGCCGCGGAAACGTGTCTGCTTTCGCAGCTCATTTGTGATAAGCCCGGCCATTGTGTGAGGGAGAATTCGACGCCGAATAAGCAGGCGTTGGTTCCTAATAGTGCGGCGACGGTCCCGCAGGGCGTTTGTGATCTGATATGTAATGGTAAGGGTGGATTGAAGGCTGTGAAGAAGTCCGGGCCATCGTGAGAGTGCGGTGTGGGGTCGAGAATAATCAAGGGAGAGGAAGCGGCGTTGGATCATAGAGAAAATTCTGGGAGATTTTCATTGCAACACAGTTAGTTGCTTACTTCACTTCTTGCTAAATATATAATAAGAATACCTCATCCCGTTGGAGAGAGACAAGACTCATTTCTCTTCTCTACTCCCATCGACCACGAACCTTGCTGTTCACTCCAAGATTATGCTCACCTCTTGCCCAACGGCTGCTGCCTCTCCATTCATAATCCCATGCACATACGCCTCCCCCACAAACTCCCATTTCTCACCCGTCGCGTCCTTGGCTCTCAACACCACCGGAACGGCTGCCCCAGCCAACACCCACACCACATCCCTTTCCGTATCCAACGACTGCGCGGCGATCCCAAGGAAGTTTTTCCTCGTCCGAAACAGTCTCCGGCACTGATAAGCGGCGTTGAAGCTCTCCATGATATTCACAAGATCCTCGTGCATTTCTTCCGGGTAAACACCATACTCCTTTTTAAGCTTGATTGCGTGCCGAATGGATTTCCAACCCGGGATGACCGAGTTGTCCAACGCAGCCAACTTGTTCACAAGCCGCCGCGTGCGGGAATAGATTTCTGAGAGCGTGCGGAGTCGGGTGTCCTGTGTGATGATCCCGCTCTTGTTGACGGGGTTCTCGAGCGCTTTTCGCATGGACTCGATCTCGTAGTCCATTTCCCGAACAAAGTGTACGATGATCATTGGGAATGCCTTCCTCGCCTCGGACCCAGCCGGTCTCCCAAGAAACGAGTCTTTGATCAGCGTTTTCCAAAATGCCTCGAACCTATCTTCTGTTGTTGAAGTGCCAGAAGGGTTTGCAGATTCGAATTCCAGATATCGAGATAAGATATCCAGTAAAGTAACCATCTGGCACTCGTCAATTAGGTTTAGATCCGTTTCCGCACAGTTCTCGATGTCGTCAACGCGAATCCCCTTCACTAGGAGACGACCGGAATTCGTCTTGAGAAGAGGGAGTGCGAATGGCAACGCTTCCCCCGCAGCCCAACGACTCATGCCCGCCGGCGCAGGCGGAACCCCAGCTAAAGGCGTCCACACAAGGGGAGCACTGAAGTCAGGAACCCAGGACGGGAGACCGGGAAGTCTGCGCCAATTCTTATCTTCCACGAGCGAGAGCAAGTTAAGATTTTCCGTCTCGCGAATCGAAACGATTGAGGCTCGCTCGTAGACTTCGGCAGGAATGCTGTTCTTCATGATGAAGACCGCTGTCTCGTCCTCCACATCGCCGTCTCTTTTCCTCTTCCAGCTGCTCGGTTTCCACATGTTGAGGACCGCAAAGACACGATCTTCAGCTTTCGTGGCGCCGAAATATCTACTGTCCGCCAAGAGCCGCTCGAGCGTCAGCGGTAATGCCTGGGTCTTGTAGTCGTGAAAACGGAACTGGTTGGCGATGGGATTGCTGATGTATTGCGACGTCGTGCTTGGCTGGCCGATTGTCCTGTCTCTTTCTTCCATCGCTTCGTTGAGTAGTGTTCCGAGGCTGGTTGACTTGAGGACCCGAGATGCAGATGTGATTTGTGACCAGGGAAGGATGTTTGATCCACAGAAGACAATGAACTTCTTCGCGAAGAAGGTTTCTTGTACAACCCACATTCGACCGAACCATCTGCGGAGGACGAACGAACCGAAGCACACCCATTCAGTCTTTGAAATGAATTCGATGCCGAGGTTTTGATAGGTGTCGGCATTGCCTAGACGGGATAGCACTGCTGTCTTGAATTTCTCGGGCGGAATCTGAGAGAGTCGTTCCATGACGAGGAGGGCCTTTTTCAACCTTGGATCATCAGGCATTTCCGGGCCCAGCCAAACGACTACGCTCTGAGCGCGGGCATAAATCCGACTCATCATCCTAATCTGAATTCCCTTTTCATATTCGTTGTCTTGATTTATGCACACTGCGTCAATCCAAATCTTATCCTGTAGACCTTGAAGGCCTCCCTTGCCGCCGCGACTTTTACCGATTTCCACCAACGCATCACGCAGATTCTCAGCGATGTTGAAGGTCTGGCCGTTGCAGTCGATAGGGTAAGTAAGATTCTTCTCGTACACTCTCGGCATAAGGAGATATTTCTGGTAGAGAGGTTCCTCCCATGTGTATGAGAGGCAGTCGTAATTCGGGTTTCTGTCGAGCTCCGCCGCTTCGAGGGTGCATTTTATTTGATCGTCGGCGGGGGGGTTACTGATGATGGAGAGATTACTGATGAGGCGGATGGATCCGGCTTTCAATGGGCCGTATACGAAGGGTGCCATTTCCGGGGATGTAGAGACAGAGAGGAGAAGTGCTGCGATTCTGAAAATGTTCATGGCGAGAAGGGGATGGGGCCCACAGCTGGGTGGCAAGCATTCCGCCCCCAATCTGACACCATGATCATCAACCAATTGAGACCCGGATTCTAACGTCGTGTGCTGGGGTTGTAAGAGACCGAGAGCATCTGTGTCTGTCTAGAGAGGGTAGGGTGGTGAGCAGAATGGGTATCTGAGGATCTTGGCGGATCTCGGGCAGGCCCTGTGGTGGGAACGGTTGCCATTGCCCTGACGAGAGGGGAAAATGTAAAACGACACCCCCCCGGGTGTCGATTATATGAATCAGTGGATTTTAGAGTTTTAATAATGCCTAATTAGTTGCTTGTACTTACTTAAGTCTTTCTCTCGAATCAGATTTCCTAATATAGGTATAAGGAAGTTTATATATAAGAGCTCTAATTTGGGGCGTGGAACAGGCGAGGCGATAATTGCATACGAGGTAATTAGTTCCAGGCGCTTGATCGCTAAATTTTCAGGCTCTCATAGTACCTTAAAAATTCCGACTTTCCTTACCTTCTTTAAATTTTCTTAAATCTACTAATTATTATATAATAAAAACTTTATATTCTATTAGCTTATGATCTGGCTTTCTATAATATCAAAAAATAATTAAATTATAATAATTCTTTATATAGTAAATTAAACTTAAAGGAAAACTAGATTTTGTGGTGTTCCTCTCTACTTTAGGTTAGTCCGGCCCCCAATCGACCCCCGGGGGGTTGGGGGGGTCGTTTTACATTTTCCCCAAATTTGAGACATATTCCCTGCAAGAACTGACCGCCTGGCAGCGAGCAGTGTACCTTCCTGGAAGAACAGCCCGCCTTGCAGTCTGCCTTACTGCGAGTCAAATCGAAGATGCTTGACGCCCGACAGAGCAGTGGTCCACAGAATCAGCCACCAGTAGGGCTCGGATTAACTGGTAAGTATTACTGGTTCTTGGTCGTCTCGTCATGCGCGTAGATTCTTGTCGAGTTGCCATCCTGGATCACGACTGGATCGTCGCTGTGACTTCGAACTCATTGTTCATCATCTGTCAAGTTGTGCGTGCATTCGAAATGGCGGCCGGAACAAATTTGAGAACTGAGCCCTCGGAGCACTTGCAAAGGAAGATCATTAACAGCTTTTGGAAGAAAAGGCCAGCCGACATCAGAACTGTGGAATATATGTCGTATTTCCTCCATTACAACACCACTTGCCGAGCGTTGTTTCTAGGAACCATTCGTAGCGAGTCTATGGCAATTGCTTTACAGACTCATGAAGATATACTCGATGTGGTCAGCAAGATATGGCTTCTTGCAGAGGAGAGTCTCAATTTTGGCCGTCCGGAGTTACGAGCCTCACTCGCGCAGCTCGATTGCTTTGCTCAACAACCTTCATTCAAGATCGACAATTCGATCAATCTGGTGTTACGTCTTTGGTTGACAATCCGAATTCAAGACACGGACTTCAACCCAGCCGGCAAGACCATGCAATGGGATGATACATCGACATTCTCTGATTTCATGAACATACACTTCCCAGGACCGAGGCTGCAGGGACAGACTAACTCGGGAAACATGCTAGAAAGCAACTTCACAGCCGTCAATCTCTATCGAATGTGCGGTATTCGGATCGAGTGGATCAGCCACCTCGAAGATCACTTGACATTTGATATCGAGCGCCGGGCATTGATGGTGTATTCATTGGCTGGATGCCTTCAAGACCATATTGATGGGTACATATGAATCACCGACCCGAAATTAACTTCGAAGCTCACGTTTTTATGGCCGCACTATCCTCCCAACTTCTCTGGTTCGGGAGACATTACTCTCCCTCGGTATTCTATTCCCGACCTGGGATCTCAGAACCGAAAGATTTCTTTGCAATTCCCAGAATACACAACTCTATGATCATCCTTTTGAAAATCCCTGTCATGTCCATCTGAATGAGTTTTGGCATTGGAGGGACCGTCTTGCTCGGATCCACCATGAATTCCAAACCCCTGGACCAGGGTGGCGCCAACTCTGGTCCGATCGACGGAATCCATTGCAATGGTATACCTTTTGGTTTGCCGTCGCTATATTGATATTGACGCTTATTTTTGGTATAGCAACTACTGTTTTAACGTCTCTGCAAACTTTGTACACGTATCAAGGCCTGCAATTAGCTAGGCAAGCTGCGGCAACACCAGCAAGTGCTTCCTAGTAGACAATTAATTATGGAGTCAGGGCACTGTTATTGGGATAGATATTTCAATCATATCTGTACCACGTGGGTTCTGGGATATTTGGCCAGCTGCTTAACACTTATTGAAGCTTTTTGATTATTAAAGTGGGACAGATACACTGCACAAGATACAGATTTCGACTTTAGTAAGCTCTCCATAAAAGCAGTCAAAAAATCAGAAAATCACTTTTCGCTTCCGCGTTTTGTCCGCTAGCCAGGTCTGGGCCTCTATATAAGTGTGCGTGTCTAGGGATATGAAAGCAATGCAGGTACGTGACCAAATTCGCTGGACATAGTCTGTTTCTTGCTTGCCTAGAAAGATAGTTAGCGCGAGACATAGAGGAGAAGACTTCGCTCCTTCCTGCAAATTTATAATCCCCATACCACAAGCTTAAAACCTCTACTATATAGCTACTTGCCCTCACACTGTTCCTATGCTTGTAATAGCCCTTCTTTTCTTTTTGCCTTGTCCTCACCCCATTCATTCCCCATGTCGCCCAGAAGGAAGGCGAATCTTTGTTTGGGCTGCGTGATTATTCCCTACCCTCCTGACCACACCAACAACTCGCGATCCATCAATTTTCTCGAGGCCTACTACCGTCCTCTTCACCCCATCTTGCTTCATTTTCTCTTCCACTTCGCTATCCGTCATCATCGAGGCTATGGAAAGGTGATCTCTCGTCTCCTCAGTAACGGCTTGAGACAGCCCTTGCCAGGTATTGCCCAGCATGGAGAACCGGCTCTCGCGCGCAAAAACGGTCACGACGATGAGTAGCAAAATTATATGGAGCAGCAAGACAGTGCACACAGCCAAAAGCCCCCAGTAGCGTTGGGGAGTATTTGCAATGACGAAGTAATCCACCTCGGCTGTCTGGTTGTTGTTGAATTGAGCGATTTGGTCATAGTATGCCATGCTTGATAGCACAGTAATGATGGACTGCAAAGCAAAAGCTACAGAGGCGCCTGTGCTTACCATCTCCTGTACCAGCCAGACGTGCATTGGATCCGGGGCGATGAATTGAGGCTGTTGAGCAGTCGGCTGACTCGGCGGGCTGGCTTGCCACAGGATGGCGGTATAATTCCCGGCCATTCCAGATGTACCTCCAGCTTGGCCTTGCATGTTCGCGAAATCACGAACGAAAGGCTCGACAGGAGGCAGATCGGAGGCATCTGCTATCCAAGATGGTTTCTTCTCCAATTGTAGAACTCCCCTGTCTTCTAGAGATGCGGGATCGGGTCCTTGGCCAAGTTGATTTCGGATCTCGCTGAATGTGTACATCGAGTTGACCAAATCGAAGGAAGCCGCTGGTTCGGTCCGGTTGAAGTTGCTAGAAACCAAGACGGGAATATCTGCAGTACGAAATGCTGAATAGCATACAGTTACTCCGAGTACCAAGTCTCCTTTGGAATATACCAAATCCAGCCATTCTCCATTTTGGCTATATTCTGGAGGAGCAACAGGAGTCCCTCCCGCAACTGCATCCCAGGTATAACTTGAGCCAAGAGTCACGTTCAAGATCAGGTATGCCGCTCCATAGGCTTCCGACTCCTCGAAACCTGCAGAAAAGTTTCCAACTGCAGGTAAGACGTCCGCCACGAACTCTCAAGCCCCCAGCCTGGAAACCCGCGCCTAGTTGGCAAATTGCTAGTCTCCATCGGTTGACTTGGCTCGAATTAACCAGGTTGAACCCACTAAGTCCACTGGTAGGTGCATAACACTGAAAGGGGACCGATTCATTGTAGGTGGAGCGAAACATACTCCCTGATGGAGAAGGACTGGAACCAATGATTGAGTTCTGAAGCCTAGGTGTGATTGCGTTGGCTTGAAATGAGCCCTCCAGCAATAGAGTTTCAGTGTTGAGCACCTTTATGGTTTCATTGGAGAGTATTGGTACCTGGCAGGTCACACGCGCATCCAGTACTGTGGTTTTGCCGCTGTATGTTCGGATAGTCTGTCTGTCCTGAGCTGCGGGGAATGGAAGAAAGGCTCTCAAGGTCAGCCCTGTGTCGTCCACCCCGTGAGAAACAAAAGGTGGCTCGCTGTATTCTGCGAACGTCGGGTAGAATGGAGGCTTTCTCGACCAGGTAGTCCCACGTGTTAAGATCTCAGTTTGAGGGGCATTCGCCTGTTCGTTGCTGTAGTATGTGAAGCCGATGTTCAGCTCTGTTGAATTGGACTTCCCAGGGATCGACGATAGTCCAATATCACTAACTAGTACGACCGAGATGGCTTGAATCAGGCCCAGGATGGTGGTAGCCACAAACACCATGCCGGTCATCCCAATCTTCTTGCTGTTAAAGAAATGCCGATGAAATCTTTTCCGCGAGAGAAACAATAGTTGACCACTTCCAGTCCCAGCCCTCATGATTGAAATCGAAGCCAGCTGTGGCAATGGGACTTGGAAATTCTCCAACGCTAAAGCTGTCAAAATAGCACCGGCGACACCGAGCTGGAATGTCACGGCCTGTTTTATCACCTCGGAGGAGATTGTGACGGCTTTGACAAGCCAGTCTCGGACGATAATCGAGTGCCAGAATGAATTCCCGGAGTTGGCAAACCACAAAAAGCATAAAAATCCAACAGCCCCGAAGATCAACATCAGCCCGCATGCTAGAATGACTATTGCCATCTTGCCAAATTTCCGGGCCAAAGATGGGATTTGGATGACGCTGTTGTGAATTTCTTCGCTGCTGTTCTCTTGGATACGTTCTGGGACTGGTGAAGGAACTGGTGAAGGAACCTCGCTGTTCCTGACTTGGCCTTGACTGCCCGTCCACTGGGCCCCAACACTTGGGAGATGACTGCTCTCTCCATGACCTCTTTCCGTATTGCTCGCACTCCCCTGAGATGGGATCGAGGCTCTCCATTCTTGAAGCTCCACAGCCTCGTTATCTGGATGAGTTCGGTCAAGTAGGCAAGAACTTGCGTCGACTGCTTTGGCCTCCATATTCGTTGTCGGAGACCAAAGAACTCGAAAAGCATTAAATTGATGCCACTGGGTCCCATGCTTTTTACTACTAATAAACTTATGGGACTTGCCGGGCGGAGTCCTGGAGAGATTCTTGTGGTCTTTCGTGTAACACCAAAACACGAATCGGGAACCATATCGCTTGTTTTTTCCAGAAAGGGGTTGTCTAGATCCATTTTCCTTTTGTCTCAGCCGCCACATCGCACAAAGGGTGTGACAAGGCTGAGAGCTATGATATCATATACTTCAGATCGCTCTGGCTTCTCATCCATTTCCTCTGGCGTTCACACAAAGCTACATCGAAACAATTCAAGATGAAGTTCGAGTTGGCTCTGACTAGTTTTTTCCTCCGGGGGTGAGCATCATGAGGCTCTTCCTTCATTTGCGTCTCATTTGGTGACATCAGACAGCAGTGTTTTCTCCCAAGCCTGCTCAAGTGGAGTCTACGGCGCCCTAACCTGCGGCAGTCCCAGTGCTTCATATTGCGAATCAGCCAGTCTGGAGGGCAGCATCATTTTCCGATGTACCGATGGTTGTGGTACACCAGGAAAGTGCAATGATAAGTATAATTTTACCTTGCTCAACTGAAAGGTCTACGCAATTGACCAAACACTGGCCTTGCAGAGGCTCCTCCATATGGTGTCAAACAAGGGGCGCTCTGCTGGCAAGATAGTCCCACGGCGGGCGATGCGCAATGCACATTTGATTGCGTGAATGTTACTGCAGTAAATGGTAGTACTTTTTATCCTGTGGTAAGAGGCTCGACCTCGCTTTGGCTCTCCCTGCTTCACATCACTTCCTAACTCTCCTTCTAGTTGTACGCTAATGCGTAGTCTAGGGATGTAGCTTCACACTAGCAAACACGACAGCTCCTCCAAGCAGTGTGAGTCTGAACCTCCCAACCGCTGCCAGTACTCCGCCGAGCAGTACCACCAGTCAAGTAGCAACAACGCATACATCCAAAAGCGGAGTTGAGGCTATGCGTGTAGGCGGCGGTACTGCTATGATTCTAGGACTTCTAGGATTATTCTTGTAAAGTGAAAGATGCTTGGCTGGATATAAGTCCGGATTGGCATACGGGGATTTGTGCCTAGAAATTCAGAAAAGGAAATCCCGTTACTGAGCACGGACATCGAAAATAAAGCAGGAAAAGGGTGGAACTACCACCGAAGCTCTTGAAGAGAACTGAAAGGGTAGAATATGACTGAAAAAGACCAATGTATGGCTGTACTGAAAGGCTCAATTTCGCTTTTACGCTCAATTCATCATCCATCGTTCGTCTCCATCCCTAATATAATGTACACATCCTCGTCCATCACCTCTACTTCAATCTTCCCTCAACAGCCTTCCAGTTAACCACATCCCAAACCGCGCTAAGGTATTCCGCCTTACGATTCTGATACTGCAGATAGGACGCATGCTCCCAAGTATCAATACCCAGCAACGGCGTGAACTTGCCTACAACGAGGTCTTAATTGGCATATGTGCGGATCAAGACCTGTCCCGTCTCGTTGTCCTTGACCAGCCAGGCCCAGCCGCTGCCTTGGATACCGGCGAGCGGAGCATTAAACTTGGTCTTAAAGGACGCAAAGTCTTTATAGCTAGACTCAATCGCTGTCTATTTTTATATGTTTGTCTTGTGCCTAGTATATTATAATCTCTAAGCCATGAGTCAATTTTAAGAAGCATTAATAGAAGTAATAAACTTATATAAAGTATTTCTTATTATTTAAAAGAAAAATTAAAGTTTTACTAATAATATAAATAATAAATATAAATTCTTAATTATAATTTTAATTAATTAATAATAAAAATATAAAGTAAAGTATAATTTTGAAAGATATTAATTAAATAAGCTCATAAATATTCTTTATAATATATTAATTAAAAGTATATTAATATAAAGCTAAGCTTATAACTACTATATATAAATTTAATAAAATAAAAAGCTAATTAAAACTAGCTAGAAGAGAGCTTAAGTAAAGTATAAAAACTCTAGAATATAAGTATATAAAGCCTGATTAAATAAAGCAATCACGCTATACCTAAATGAGAGATTGTATTGCAATAGTATTGCAATAAATTTCAGTGTATTAAATAATTAGGTTTGATTTAATTAGACCCCCCTACTCAAATCAAATCAAGTCAAAATCAAGCTAATCAAATTATACTTAATTATAATCAAAGATAATCAAAGATAATTAATTAGATTTATCACGTGATTCCGCATATAACTCTGGAGCTTCGGAAGCCGAGATAAGGCTAAAATAAGGTCTGGGCTAGCCATATTCGGTATTACTAAAGGCACTCTTTACTAAACCAGGCCTAGTACTAATTAGTAAGCGAAGCCAAAGGCGCTAGAACCTCCTTAATATCCAGTAATTCCTTGCCACTAATAAAAGAGCTATAAATAAACCCTTATAGTAATTAAAGAAAAAGAAATGAGAAAATAAGAAAATAAGAAGGGGAAAGAGAAAGAGATTTCTAAAGAAGAAAACTATCAAGATAAAGTAATGTTATAGTAGTAGTAAAGAGCTTGAATTGAGCTATTTGCCAGGCTAAGGAAGTACTGGCCGCATTCTAAGTCACGTGCAATAATACTACGTGACTTGTACCACGTAACAAAAACTAGTTTATTATTTTAGATTTAGACTAATTTTATACTCTTATATATGCTCTATAGATTTTATTTATATTTTATTAATATAGCTACTAGTTATTTAATAATCTTTAAAAATGCCTAAGAAAGTATACTTTTGTATTATCACGTGATAATTATAGTTAATTATAATTAATTATAATAAAAATCAAGCTAATCAAATCATACTTAATTATAATCAATTCTAATTAATTCTAATTAATTAGCCTTGATTATTTTTTGACACACTGGCAATAATCCTCTACTTCAAACAAGAAGCCTCCGTGGTATAGATTTTGTATTAGCCATATGCACTCCATTACTACCAACTTCGAAGTGTCTCATCATGTTGTAGTTCTGGTCGTGAACATCGCCGCAAATGGTGACATCTAGTAGATTCGATTCTTGCATCAAGCGATTGGCGCCTTCTTCACCAATGAGCATAGTCAGATCCTCAGAAAATCCATCAGTATGGGAATGCTGCTCGTGTAGTAGGAGATTTCTCGAGGGTGCCTGGACCTCCTCCGTTGTGAAAGGCTCTTTGGCTAGATACTGCCGCAAGGTTTGAGACGAGCCCTTCCATGTCGATCCGGGACCGAAGGTTGTGTTCCTGGCCGTAAGTCTTTCGCCGGAGTCAGAGCATAGTTCGTTTGTGTGAAACGCCGTCCCAGGATGGCAGTAGACGAGATTACTTCGCTGCTCTAATTCAATCATCGCAATACCGATGTGCGAGCGAAAAAGATCGTTGTTCGCGTTGAGATTTGGGAATGGCTTATTGTTTGTTTCGAGGCATCTGTCACACCCTGGATTCGGATTCAGACTACACACGATCCTACGCATCAAGCAAAGCTTACACCAATTTCTTTTGCGAAGCGCATGTGCGCTTTCGTGTTTCTCGGGTGAAAACGGAGGCCTCTTTCTCATCACCTTCTTCCGGTCTAAACTAAAGGCTCCTTTCCAAGCTGCGAAGGAGTCGAGTGTCGCCGTAGTCCAGCATTGCATCTCACCTGACTGCATGTCCAGTCTTTCGACCAAGTTTCCCGATTTCTCGACGGCAGATTGTCTAATTGATGTAGATGAAAGCCCTACTGAGCTATCAATCATGATGTCCTCTGTCAAGTTTGATATAATCTCCGGGCTTGAGAATTGTGTTGATTCCGATCCGGGACCTCCAGTGTTTTTAGGGATATCATAGACATAAGTTTTAGGAATATGCCCCACATTATGATCTGGTAGAACTGCAATCGCGGGGTGATAAACCACTCCAGTACTAGCACTCTCTGCGAAAGTATCTTGAGTCCAGACAGGCGGAGGTAGATGGTGGTCTTCTATGATGCCTTCAACATCAGTGGGAAATGGCGGGGAGGAAGAACAGCCCCGGACATAATCGTGGATAAATAAACCAGCTCTTTCCTGCTGACCGAATTCCTCCAACGCGTCGTTCCAAACTTCGGAATCTCCAAGACGAGTAGACCTTTCTTCGCTACTATTGGAAGTTCTGGTACATTTTGAATC
Source organism: Hyaloscypha bicolor E (assembly GCF_002865645.1). Classification (NCBI taxonomy): domain Eukaryota; kingdom Fungi; phylum Ascomycota; class Leotiomycetes; order Helotiales; family Hyaloscyphaceae; genus Hyaloscypha; species Hyaloscypha bicolor. The sequence goes on along the minus strand of NW_020194560.1, from coordinate 1,116,423 downwards.
TGAGTCTCCGGACCTTCCTCGAAACGGCACCGGAGTCATCCATTGGAAATGGCCCTGGGCCTGCCATCGCTCATGTGCTTTGGTGATCAAGTGCTCTTGTGTTGGTGGATCGAATGTGATAGTCGTTTTGTGGCCAAGGTAAATCATGTAATGGGCTAGAGTTGCACAGAGATGCTCTTGAACTGATTGATAGAGGGGTATAGACAAGGTCGGGTCGATATGCTGTTGGATTATAAGCGAGAAGGTGTTGTAAAATGGAAGATAAGCACTCACTGAAGCATTAGCCAAGTTAGGCGTATCCTGAATTGGCTCCATGTAGCCCACCGCAAGGATGGTACCTAGCAGAATAAGGAATAATGCTTGTGAGTATTCAAGACTGCCTGTGCACTTCTCGAGTTCTGCAGGTGTTAGCCTCTTTTCAAGAGATACAAGAACACATTCTCCAGCCACAGATGTGATCTGTTGAAGTTCTCCATCACTGAACTGGGAGGTTTCCACGCTCTTGTCCTGATTGTAAGCCGTAGTGCAGGCGAGAAGCATCTGCTGGAACGAGCGACTCAGGTCCAATCCAACTTGGGCTTGAATGAGTCTTTGAAAACCTGTTGAGCACAAAATACCGACTTTGGACGTAGGTGACTTCGCAGGATCTACCAGCCAGGATGAGACGTGCCGCGATAGCGAGTTCAAGCTCCATTCAAAGTCCAATGGAAAGTTCAGTTCGATTGAGGCAGATATCAGGTCTTTCGCCTTTCACACGATTGTCTCTGTCTTCGCCTGTTGAGGCAAGCCTGTCGGCCAGCGATTAGTCTCAATGCAACAAAAATACCGAGCTTGGCGCCTACTGTAGCCAAAGATACTCAAATCTTTCAACGAAGCTCTGACGCAATACGAAAACTGAAGGTGCTTGCTCTGAGTCGACAAACTTGCCGCCTTAAGGCACGTTTGACATGGATTGTCTCCTGAGCACTGCACATCTCAAATTAGAACACTTTGGCGGGAATTTGGACGATGGCTACACTACGCACCCGCAACTTCAACAACCTGCATCTAAGACACGCTTTGCCTCTCAGTAGAGCAACCTCCTTTCTTCGCTGGGGCGTGAACTTGGCACGTTTGCGAGGATGGCTATCGTTGGTCTGGGGGAAATGCTCAAGCTCGAAGCATCCAAATGCTGTATTTGAGAGCTGCATGTGGTCCTGGGAGGCAAGCATGATGACTGAAAGCAATACTACAAATTGTGACTACAATATTGGTGAAAGAAGGTGGATGTCATCTCCATTTTATCTCAGGAGGTCCCGCTCAATATTGAAATAGCAGGCTTGTTTCGTTCTTAGCTGCCTGATTTTAGGCTCTGCTGTTCGGCCAATCATGGCGTTTTAAAACAAAGTGGCGCTCAACTCACCGAGCTGGCCTAATCGGGGTAGGCTGTCAAGTCACGTGAGTCTGAAACTCAAAAAGTGTGCTGCACACAAATTGGAAGCCAGTTTGCTAGAATTCTCCATAAGGCCGTTGTTTTGAAGATACTGGTAGCAGAGAAGTGCAAGGGAGAGAAGATAGGTATCCAGGCCTGGTAGTGCTCACCTGTTGCATGGCAGGATGGCACGTGTACGGATAAGCGAGGCTTCGCCCTACTTAGCTAGTTTTCAGACAGAGAACTCAATGAATCATCCTTTACTACATATACAGCATTCAATAATAGTAGCAATACCTTATTAACCATTTATTACAGGCTTCATACTAGCTTGCAATACAATCCGGATCGACCTCCCGCCCGTCGATACCATAATTACGTTATCTAAACACGCTTTAATACCAAGCCAGTTCCTAGCGGATATTATTAAGCTTATATACCAGCTTTAGAATATTATTAATAAGAACCTCAAACTTGCAGAGTCCATTGGCCCAGAGACTCGAATAGTAATTAAGGTAATCCTATATAATTATCTAGAAAGAGAATATACTCTCGAGTTATAATCCAGTTATTCTAATAGACTCTAATTACTCCTCAAACCCGATCTCTTCCTAATAGAGTAGCTTAATAGTAAGTATACCTTTAATACAGCCCTATAATAATTTATTACTATAGTAAAACCATTTACTATTTCCCCGCCTAATACAAGTAATTTACAAAGCCAGTAACAGATTTCCGAGAGCGGTACTATAGAGGAAATCACGAGGGAAGGTGTTCCTTCTAGTTCCGGTATATATATTACTATACCGGATATAAATCCTAATAATCCGGGAAGTACCGGGAACAGAAATAATAGTAATGGCCTCATACTAGATATATGAGAAAATATAGTCTAATTAATTATATAGACTATATAAGTATTAAATATAGGACAGAATAATAATAGTATATATTCCGGAAACAGAAATGGGAATATATAGTAAGATTCTAATTAAGATTTTACGGACCTAAGATAGTAATTATAAAATATTAGTTTCTTTAACCCGAAGCTTAATAAATTATATAGGAAAAATAATTATATTATAATAGAAACGAATATATACTAGCGAAATATTTATATATTTATAGACCAAGTTAGAAATAATAGTATAGATCTATAAGTAGCTATAGTTAGATAGAACCTATTCTCTTATCTTTGCGGTAAAGCCTTAGTATAATATATAGATAAGTTAGATAAGCTTTATTAGACCGGCCTTAAGTTTTTATAAAATAGTATAGAGAATTAGTATATAGTACTAATTAAGAAATTTAAAAATATACTAAATAAAGTATTAAGAAAGATATAAAAGAAACGGTTTACTAAAAAGGATATATATTCCGGGAAAGATATATAATTATATATTACTATAGTTATAAGATATATAAAAGCTATCGAGTTCCTAGAGATAATCTAGTAGCTTTCCTAAGCCTATAATAACCTTAACCTAGAGCTTTATATCTATATTTCCTGTCTAGGACTTACTATTACCCTTAGTAGCTTTATAGAGAAAGTATTAGTAAAGTTATAATTATAGAAAAATATATTAGATTTCTAGTTACGATTCTAAGGTAATAGATAAAGCTAATAGTAGTTATTCCAATAAGAAAATAGAAAAGGTAATACTAATTTTAATATTATTATAAGAAATAAGGTCTGCTAATATCCTATAATAAGACTAAATTTTAGACTAGTATTTAGATCTTTTATTCCATATATAAATTTCAGACCTTAATATTCTTTTATTTCTTAATTCAAACCCAAGACTTAATTCGATACTAACGAGAAACCTAAGCTAAAGCCTCTACTAGTTCTAAGACTAAGATTAGCCCTAATAGCAGGTTTCATATAGGAATAGGGAAGATAAAACGGGCCCTAAGATAGTAAGCCCTATTACGGATCTAGCTTCTTTAATAATAGCTCTTTATAAAATAGTAGTAGATTCTGCTATTTCAGATACTATAACGGGGTAAACTTTATAGAAAATAATTACTATAATATACCTGAGGAATATAAAGACTAATATAATAAGGAATTAGAGAAAAACAAATACTTTATTAGTAAAGAGATATGTTTTCTTACTAAGAAAAAGTAATTCGAGACTAGTAAACCCGAGAATAAAATTTACCTGACTATTAATTATATAGTTCTCAAGAAACTTATATATTGGAAATACCAGGAATCTTTCCTGTTTTATAATAAGCTCTTTAAATATATCTATATAAATTTATATAATATTAAATCCGAATAGGTTCCCCAAGATTCCTAGTAAGAACCTAATTCCTAGTATTAGGAACCGCCTTCTTATTCGAGTTCTTGTAATATAGAACCCTCTTCCTAGAATAAAGTATAAGCTACTTTCCCGGTATTTCTAGCTTATTCCTATTCTAATATATTAATTCCCAAGGTTCCTAATATAATTAATACTTTACTAATTAGACTAACCGGTATATTTATTTCCGGATATATATACTTTATATTTAATATATAGTTTACTATAAATAGAAAGAAATATAAGATCTATACTAATATAGGATATTCCCGACCTCTTATAAATAGGAATTAGCTTATAGGATATCCGGATATTAGTATTAATACGAAATAGTTTATAATAGTAAAGGGAATCGGATCTAGGCTAAAGTTATACGGGCTAGTAATATTTATATTATATATATCCGGTAAGATTAATAGCTAGAATACTTTTAGAAAAGTAACTATTAGAGTTTGGATTACTAAAAATCTTAAGCCTTATTTGCTTTTAGGTAATAAATTCTTATATCCTTATAATACTATTATTAATTTAAAGAAGAACGAGATTATTATTAGTACTTATAAGGATCTAATAGCCCCGATTATTATCTATTATAAGGGTAAACATATTATATATAAAGTATTAACTATAAAAATAGTTATTATTTTTCCGAAATCTATAATTATTATTTCCTTAATATATATATTATTACTAAAGAAATATAGCTATATATTTAAAGCTTCCTATAATAGTACTCGTAATATTATTATAGAATATATAAACTTTATTATAGTTATGAATTTTTCTAATAAAGTAAAAAAGATTTTAATAAAAACTAGACTTGAAATAGTAATAGAATTCGAGAAAGAAGGCTATTACCTAATATAAAACCTAAAAGTAATAAAGGAAACCTAATATAAGGAAGTTTTCGATTTTTAGGACTTTTCTAATAATAGTCCTATAATTAGTATCTCAAAGCTATTAAATATTCCCGAAATTATAATAGAAAATAGTATTTATATTTATAATTTCGAGCCCGAGCTTACTAAGCAGATTTAAATATTAGTTATTAAATTCACGATATATTAGGAAAAGAAAGGCCTAATTAATATACTCGAGAAAGAAATAATATCTATTTCTCTTATAAATGGCTAGTAGAATAGGAAGATCTCTATAAAAGTCTATCCTATTAGTTTCAAGAATCGGAAAGCAATTAATAATATCTTTAATAGTCTATATATAAAGAACCTAATAAATTAGGTAAAGTTCCCGATACTATTCGGTTATATAGTATTTATAATCTAAAAGATTATAAAGGGGAAATATAAAATATATCTAGTAATTAATCTCAGACTATTAAATAAATAGGCTATTTCTAATACTTATCTAATACTGCTTTAATTAGAAGTTATTAAAGCTCTATAAAATATATAATATATCTCGTATATTAATAGTTCTACTTTCTTTTACTAATTTCTAGTTAAGCCCAAATATAGGAAATACTTTACTATTATTAGCTACTATAGCCAAAAATAGTCTAAGATTATATTAATAGGATTTAAGAATTCCCTGGTATATATTTAATAATTTATAAATAAAAAGCTATACCTATATAGAGATTTCGCTTATATATTTATTAATAATATAATTATTTTTTCTAAGACTACTAACTAATATATTTACTACTTTTAATAAATCTTTTCCCTATTTACTAAAATAGGTTTTTTCCTTTCCCTAATAAAGTTCTTTCTAACCTATCCTTCCGTTTAGCTTCTTAAATACCGAGTAAACGAATTCGGAATATCTATAACTAAAAAATATATATTAGTAATTAAGAATCTTATATTCCTATTCTTATTTAAGGAACTTAAAACTTTTATTAGAATAATAAGATTTCTCAGATAATATATTTCCTTCTATATAAAGGTAATCGAGCCTTTATAATAGTATAAGACCGAGATATTAGTAAAGAAATACAAGTAAAATTAAATTAGACCTAAGAGAAAGAAGTTCTATACCTATTTTACCTGGGAACTAACTAATTTAGAGAAAGCCTCCTTTAAGTTAGTAAGAAGTTATCTTTCCGATTCTCGATTCCTAATATATTATAATCCTGAAAAAGTTACCTATATAAAAATTAATATCTCAAATACTTACGGTTTTAAAATTATACTTTTTTACCTTAAAAAGAATTATAAGATACCTAAAAACCTAATAAAGATTTCTTCTATAATAGTTTAGCCTATTTTATTTCTTAATAAGTTTCTTAACCTTATAGAAAAGAATTATTATCTAATGAAGCTAGAAGTTACCTGCCTTATTTATATCTATTATTACCTATATATTATATTTCACTTATTAAAATATCTAATTATTATTCTTACTAATTACTTTACTACTTATAAAATATATAATTAAATTATACTTATAACTTCTAATACTAAGTAAATATATACTTATATTATATATTATAATACCTTTCCTAGTTTAGCCTAGAAATATACTATATTTCTAGAAAAACGAATATTATTCCTAATATACTTTTTAGACTTTATATCTTTAAACCAAAGGATATCTCTAAGAATAATACCCTTAATAATATCTATATAATATTGGAAATATATATAATCGAGGAATTTAGAGAATATCTAGTAACCGAATATACTAAGAATCTATATTTCTAGTAAACTCTCCGATTTCTGGAATATATAAATAGTAAGCTTCCTGAATTATATATTTGGCTAGAAATTCTATTCTTTATTAAAAATAGTCTATTATATAATATTATAATAAAGGGCCAAGATAGATTATATATTTCTAATATAGTTCTCTAAGATATATTTGAGAAAGCCTATAGTCCGGAATATTTCGGAATTCTAAAAATAGTTCAGGAATTAAAACTATTCTATATTTCCAGACTAACTAAGAAAATTAAGAACTTTATTAAATACTACCCGAGCTATCTTATAAATACTATTCTCTATACCTAATCAAATAATAAACTTTAGCCTATCTATACTATTTCCTATCTATTTTATATAATTACTATAAATTTTATTCTCGTATTACTAGAAATTAATATAGTTATATCCTGGTCTATTAATAGCTATAGTACCTTTAATTATCTTATAATAAATACCTATAAGTTTTCCTATAAGTCCTTACTTATTCCCGGATATAATATATATACTATAGAAAATTAGGCTACTATTCTAGTTAGAATACTACTACTTATATTTTAAGGTATTCTAAAAGAGTTTATTTCTAACCGGGATTTCAAATTTATATTAGTAGTTTAAAAAAAGATTTTTATATTACTTAGTACTAAGCTTCTTTATTTAACTATATGGTATCTATAGACTAATAGGTAGTCCGAAATCAAAAACTAGTATATTAAGATTACCTTTTACTATTATATATATAAATACCCGGAAATTCCCTAGTCTAATAGTATACTATTTCTTTAATATACCTTAAATAATTCCTTTTATATATTAATCGGATATAGCCCTAATAAAGTTATTATAGGAATAAAGACTAATACGAGATTAAGCCTTATTATACTAGAATAGGAACAGGAACTTCCCTTAGTTATTTGCAAGCTATATTACTTAGATACTCAAGTCTCAATTAATTTTACTATAAATACTATTAAGGAAAGCTATAATACTAAATACTAACTAATTTCCTTGGAAATCGGTAATAAAGTATACCTGAAGCTATATAAGGGCTATAGCCTATCTAAGAAACCTAATCCGAAGCTTTTCGAGTAATATATAGGATCCTTTATAATTATAAAAAAGATTAGCCGCCTTATATATAAGCTAAATCTTTTATCTTTTTAGAAGATTTATTATATAATCTCTATTATATATCTCTAGCTAACTTCTAAAAGAAAGAATCTATTTAGAAAATCTAAGCCAAATATCTAAGAACTAGTAAAAGAAATTATAAGAGATACTAATAAGTAGAAGTCCTATAAGCTAGAATGTCTTATAAATAAATATATTATAAGATATAGTAATAAGATATCTATTAAATATCTTATATAATATAAGAGCTATTTATTAGTATATAATAAATAGTTTCTAGTCAAGCTTTTAGGAAATATAAAAGAGCTAGTTAATAATTACGAGAATTTTCTCTTAGCCCTTCTAGCTCTAAAATATTAGAGACGGTTTTTCAAAACCACAGATACTTACTAGTATTATTTTTTATACTTACTTAATAATTTTAGTATTACCTTATTATTTATCTTTATAATATTTACTTAGCTTATTTATAGAATAATCTCTTTATTATATTTCTTATATTTCTAATAATTTCTATTCTTAATTATCTTATAATATTACTAGGGATATTACTAGTTCTTCCTTCGAGATTTCTTTTCTAGAAGTCTTTATATAATTTAGTATTTACTAGTTACTAAATACCTTCCCCGGTATATATATAAAAATACTAGCTATTTATAATTAAGAAAGAAATTAGTAATAATTTTAATATAAGTAATATTAAAAACTATAACGAGCCTAATTAGAATATACTTAATATATATTATAATTTTACTTTATATCTATTTCCCGCCTATAATAATAATAAGCTTCTAATTACTTAAATATCCCCGTTATAATAATACTAAATAAATCCCGGACTCTTTTTCGAAAATAATAAAGATCCCGAAACTAGTTCCTAATAACTTCTAGCAAATCCCGAAGGTAATATAATAAAGTACTAATAATCTAAATAGGAATACTAATAATCCGAATATATTTCCCAAGTTCCTATATAAGAATACTAATAATTCGAATAGGGTTCCCAAGTTCCTATATAGGAATACTAGGAATTTCAAGATATTTCCCAGGTTCCCGTATAAGATTACTAGTACTTCTAATAAGCTTCCCAAGTTCTATAATAAGAATTCTAACCTTTCTAATAAGTTTCCTAATAATCCGAGTTCTTTCCTATAATTTCCGGCTCTATTTTTAGATAGTCCAGAATCCTATACCCGACTTCTAATATATCTATATAACTTTATTAAACTAAAAGGCCGGCTTCCTAGTTAGCTAGAATAAGCCTACTATAAAAATTATAAAGAACTAATAAGGAATCCCAGAAAGAACCCCTTTATTTCTAGTTAGATCCTAAATAATAAGCGGTTTTATAGTAATACTAGTATTATAAGGTTTATAACCTAGTTAGGAAAAAGAAATTACCAAGATAAGATAAGATTAATAAATATATTAGAGAAAGTAATAATAGTTACCTTATATAGGCTATATATATATTTATTAAAAATCTAATATAAGAGTTAGGAACTTTGAAGAAAAACCTTTAGTTAGACCTAAAGAAATTATAAAAGACTAGCTTAAAGGTATTAATAATATAACCTGTAATTCTAATAACTTTTCTTCTAGAAAAAGCTCTAATTTCTAATCTAATAACTAAGATATATTCCAAAGCCGGTCTAATATTAGTTCTAAAAATAAATACGGATTCCGAGATTCCAAAAATAAGCTTGGATTCCGAATCCGTTCTAATATTAGTTCCAAAGATATTTATAAATTCGGAAATATTAGTACCCCAAATAACTATAATAGACACCGAGCTATTCTATAGTATATAAAGATTAGTTAGACTCACAAATAAACTATATTTCTAGTTATAATAAAGTAAATTAATATTTTATAATATAATATATTCTATATAGTTTGCCTATTACCTTATATAAGATATTATTAAAAAGGATTTCGAGAATAATCTCGAGGAACTATAGCTACTTTTTCTGAAATATAAATATAATAATTACTCTTACTTTATTATTTCTATCTCGGAATCTAATCTTATATATATAAAGTAGTATATATTAGGATTTAAAGAGTACTTAGTAGAATTTACTAGTATATATAAGAAAAGTTTAGTATTTAGTATATTTCTTTGCCTTCTCAAATAGTATTACTAGGAGCTTTATATTATGGTACTAAATAATAACAAGCTTTATATTTAGAAATTACCTAAAGACCTACCTAAAGTTCTATAGGATCCCGAAGCTTTAAATAATCCCGAAGTTCTATAGGATCCTATAGTAGTAGATTTCCAAGCCAGCGGTTAATAAATCCCAGTTATTAAGTATAACAAATCCTTATTATTATATATCCAAAAGAATATTAAAAAAAAAGAATAAGAAAACTAATTATACCTAAAGGAAATAGTTAAGGCGAACTATATTAGGAAGATTAAGGGTAATATACTAGTCCTAATAGGAAATATATCCTATCTCGACTTTATTTCTAATAGGGAAATTCCCTAGTTACTAAAGGAATAGTAAACTCCCAAGGAGATTATTATAATTTCTAATAACTAGGAAATACGTAATACTAGTCTAATTCTCTTAGTTATATAATAAATATTATAACTTCTAGCTATTTATACAAGCCCTGAAATAAGATTAATAATAACTATAGCCCAAGCTAGTAATAATAGTTCTTAGTTCCCGAATACTAATATATTCCCGACTTCCGGTTATATTACTATATACGGTTTTTTAGTAAATAGTTTAATATAAGAAGACATATATTACTAATCTTCTCCTACTATAAGTTAGTAATTCTAAGTTTAGTACCTATTTCCTATATTAAGTAATTATTCCTAATATATAATTATATATCCTATACTAGTTCCTAATTTTGGTCCCGCCTTATTTCTATACCCAAATATAGCAGATCTCTACTATTATTAGTAATAATATAATCCCAGGCTATAATAATATCTTTCTTATTTCTTATAAAAATACTATTAAGGTCTATAGTTCGGCTAAAACCAAAGATTACTAGGAAGTAGTTAATTGGAATACTAGAAAGTATTAAATAGCTACTACTTTTATAAAGTATAATAATATATACTTAGTACTTTTTATTTGCTTTTCTATTAGAAGTATTATAGATTATATATAAATATATTAACTTTATAATAAGAATATTATAATTAGTATATTAGGGCAAATATATTATATAATAAGATAATATATATATAAATAAGCAAGGCTTTACTCTATTTAGCTAGTTTTTAAATAGAGAACTTAATGAATTATTCTTTACTATATATATAATATTTAATATTACTAGACCTCTTTATATATTATAATAGGATACTAATATTAAATTCAAGTATAATAAAATAGGCTAAATTTAGGATAAATATAGTATAAGGATTAAATACTAATATACTAGATCTTATATTATAATAGGGTTTTTTTTATCTCTTATCCCGTAACTCCCGTTATATATTATATTCTTCATATATACTAGTACTAGTTTAGGGACTATATAAGACGTCTATCTATTTATATAATGAGACTTACTAATATATTACTTTTTAGAGCTCGTTATTTTTACTATTTATATTATTTATTATTTATAATAAAAGTATTAAAAGTATTACTTCTATTATTTAGCTTACTATTCTCTTTTCTCCCGCCTATATATCTAATACCTATATATAGTATATTAAATAATTTAATTAATTATAATTATTAGCTAGTAATTAAATTAAATTAAATCAGAATTATAGTAATTAAATTATAATTAATTATTTGCTTAATTTAATTAAATATAATTAATTACTAGGTTACGTATTATTACACGTAACTATAAAGATAATATAAGTATTATAGTATAAAAGTAAAGCGTATTTTATTCTAATTTAGATATTACCTTACTATTATAGGTTTAATAGCTAGTATCTTGCCTTTACTTGTTTTATTTATTTTTATAAATAAGTACTATAGTCAGGGTTTTAACTTCTCTAGTTACATGAGTATATTTATATAATATATAGAGTAAATAATTCATATATATATTACCTTACTTTCTTTCTCTTTTTTTTAGAAATTAATTAATCTTTATTTTCTTTATATTTTAGTTATATATTATCTAAAGAAAAAGAAGAGAATTTATTACTTATATAATTTTTATATAGGTTTCATATAATAATTAGAAATATTTAATTATATTTAATTATAATCTTTCTAATAATTAAATTTTTTTAAAAAGTTAATAATTAAATTATAATTAATTATTTACTTGATTTAATTAAATATAATTAATTACCTTAATTATTTTTTTAATATACTACTTATATATAGTCCGAAATTCATATAATAATTAAATCCCTATTATAATACTAGTTATATCTGTTTTCAAATATAAGTAATAGTAGGAAATACTAATATAGTACTAGTACTAACTATATAATAGCTAGATATGTGGAAGAAATACTAATATAGAAATTAGGCTAATTAATTAGCTAGTTATTATAATAAGAATACTTTCTTATAGTACTTATATAGAGTAATAGCTAATTATTATAGTAAGACCGCTTACTAGAAATACTAATACTAAGCCTGGGCGGGCAAATAGCTAGTTATTACGGGGTAAGCGCTTGCTAGAAATACTAGTACAAGTTTGAGCTAATTAAGCGGCGAAGTAGTATCCTGAAAGCATTAGCTAGAAAACTAATACGGAAGCTCGGGCTATAGTTAGTCTAATCCAAAAGTAATAAAACGGTCGCTTTTTTATGCCCATAATAACTTTTTAACCATAACCCTAATTAATTAATACTAAGTAATGCGATTATAGAGTAGAACTAGGCGAAAAATATCTATTAATTAGATTTTTAATATAATTTGTGGTTTATTAATAATCGAGGTTCAAAGTATATGAACCCTTTTTACTTTTTTGATTTTTCCTTATACAAAACGCTAATATATTTGCTTGCTAAGGTTACGTGATGTGAGGCACGTAATAGCAGGGTGATGCACAAGTAGTCAAGGTAAGTAAGCTGCGGAGTGACGCTTGCAAGTGTAACTGATTCCAAGAATTGATTCCAACAAGAGACTAATCGATGCCCCTTCCAAAGCTAGGAGCGTCTCCCTATATATTCCCTAGTGCTTAGCCAGGCATGCGAAGCCCTTTACTTAATTAGGAAATCCCATGCGATCCATACGATTCCGATCGCAAGCTGTACCCAAAATAGGAAACTAGATCCACGACATCTGACACCTGTCCATGCGCCATCACGTGTGCCCATTACACGTGATTCCGGACTTTAGGGAGAGATCGCGGTATCTTACTAGCCTTATTATTAATATAATAATAATAATTAAGCCTTATAAGCTTAAGTAAATCTTCCTAAATACTAAATATAGCTTTTTCTAGTATTATATATATTATATATATAGTAGGGCCCTAATTATATAGGTTTTAAGCTAACTTTTGACCGAACTAAATTTATAAATCTTACTTATTACTTAGCTACCTTTTTTTTCTTACTTTTATATATTATTCTATTTATCTATTACCTTTTTAGATATTGTTTTATAGCATTTTTGCTTCTATATATACTAAGTAGTTTGTTTAATACTTAATTCCTTTTAATATATATTTATCTAGTAAAATATACGGTTATAAAATCTTTATATAGTCTTAATTAAATAAGATTTAAGTACCTCTATTATCTTAATCTTAGTATCTGGAAAGCTAGCCTTCTTTACTTAATAATATCGAGTTTTGCTATATCCCTAGTATATTTTAATTAGGTTGATTTTATAGTAGAACTTTAGTAAAAACATAGCCTTATATTTCCGATCTATAATAAGCTCTTTAACTTGGGACTTCTTTTTAAAGAAGTCTTAGTAGTTTAATAATATATAAGCTAAATAGTATATTTGTTTAATAGCAGGAGGGTATTTAAGAGATATAGTATATTTAGTATCCTTTAGATACTTAAATCTTAAGCCAGGTATATTATAACCTTATTTAATAAGAATCTGTTCTATATCCTTAGGCTCTTTTTCTCTATTTGGATTAAGTTACTAAAGGACTTAAATAGTGCCCTATAATCCCGGAATTATATACTTTGGTAGAAAGTATATATCCCTTTTATAGGCCTTAATATTACCCTTTTTAACCCCTTTTAGTACCTTGTTTATACCAAAGGTATTTAGTATGTTTTTGCTATATAAAGTATATATAAAGAACTAATCGAATATTAGAATAGCTATATAGTTTGAGTGCTTCTATTTAAATATATTAAATATTCTAGTAATTTGTACTAGTAGCTATTTTATATCCTACTAGGGGTCCCTATTTAAGCCTGGATATATAATTTTATAGGTATCCAAATCAGGATTATCCGGAATAAAAATATTTTTATTATTTAGGACCCTAATATATTCTTTAGGGCCTATGAATTCAGAATTACGAATTAGCCTTTTTTTGCTCTTTCCGGGTATTTTTTACTAACTATTTACTAGCCAGAGGCTCTTTTTATAGTTATATCTATAGAAATAACTCTTATTTTAAAGGTATATTATATATACCTGAACTCTAATTAGGAATAAAGGTTAAATTATATGCCATATACTAGCTTTATCCTTCTTATATTAAACTATATATAATAAAAGCTCCTTTATTAATAGTAAAAATATCTTTTAATAATACTGAATTATATTAGATTATTTATATCTATTTATATAAAGCCCTTTCTTAGTCTTATAGTAATAAAAGCCGAGCCTAGGAAGCTATAAGTAAGCTATATTACGAGTAATAGGCTTTTTTATTATTAATAATAATTAGGGTAAAATCTCCTAATTAATAGTATTTAGGAAATTATTTAGTAATATTATTCCAAGCTCTTAATTAATTAACCAAGTATAGTAAGCTAAAAAAATATCTTTATTATCTAGATAAGAGGTACTAGCTCTTTTATTACCCCTAGTTTCCTATAAAATACCATGCTACTATTAATAGTAATTAAATAGCTCCCTAATTTACCGAGCTAATATCTTTCTATTATTAAAGTAATAATTACTAGAAGCTACTAGAAGTAATATATTAACCCTTCCAAGTTAATATTGCCCTAGCTTTAGAAGCTATTGGGTATATTACCGGAATAAGTATAAATTAGTAATTATATATAGAGTATATAGCTCTTTGATTTGAGCTAGCTTAATATCTATATTATTAAGGACTTCTTGGTAAGTTATTTATATGTCTAGAGTTTTGTTATCTCCGTAAGCATTTCTAATAAGGGCATCCAAAAGTAGCTTATTAGTTCTATTATCTTTATTTTTAAGCCTTTGCTCTTCCCTTAATTATATATTTCTAGGAATATTAATTAGCCTCCTAATAATATCGAATTATAGCTTCTTTTATTTAAGAGGTAGTATAATTATAGGGGTCTTAAGCCTACTAGATTACTTTATAACCTGAGTATCTTTTGCCCTCTAATTATATATATGTCTTTATTAAGTTCTTAATAGCTTTACTAATTCCTTTATTATTTTGGAGAAATAGGAGCCTCTGGAAGCTAGAAATAATATTAGTATACTTATATTATAATATAAAAATAAGAAAATAAAATAAGAAACTTACTAGTCTGTTCTATAAGTCTTTATTCTCGCTATGCGAATATAGGCTTCTCCAAAATAATCGTCTTATTACTACTAATAAAAAGCTTTTACTAAACCCAAAAAAGTATCGAATCTTTAAGTTCTACTTTATTACTTGGTTTAATATCTGAATTATTAGAATTATTCTCTATATTAGAGGGTTTCCCATACCGTTCGTTAATAGTTACTTAGATTATAGCTTCTTTAGCTAGGGTAAGAACTATAACTGAATCAAGAGTTGAATTAGCTCGCTTGCGTTTCTGAAGCCTTATAGAGGTAGCCATTAGAAGTATATAAAAGGAGCACTTGATTGGGTTTGTGGCTATTGAGGTATTAATATAATTATAGAAGAGCGGTTAACTTAGGGGGGCAGTTACGTAATAACCAAAGTAAAAAAACGACTATATAAAACGCTAATATATTTGCTCGCTTAATCACGTATATTATAACTTCCTTAATAATAAAGATATTATAATTTTGAGAATATAGAATTAATTCCTATAGTATATAGTATAGTTTTAATTAATATGATTTATATCAATTAGTATTGTGGTGGTTTTTTTTTTTTTTTGTCGCTTTTGGATCGGACCGACTGTAGTCGCGGCTCCTCGAGGGCCGGCTACACCAATGATTGCGACGTGAACGCTTAAGAACCTTGAGAAGGCTGCTAGGGTCATTACTATGGCCCAGACGGTTCGGCCGCGCTAAATAATATTATCATAAGTGCTTACGAGCAACTTTAATCTAAAGTCAAGGCAGAGGAGCTAGCCGTATAGAATTGCTGTAGCCTAATGGCTACGAGAAACACCCTTTGTAACGGCGCTGGCTGGGGTCACATGGGGTTGGCTGTCATATGACTAGTTTCACTTGTCAGGGGCCGGCGTTTTAGTCCTTTTAGCTAGTACTTCTTCTCTTTTACCCTCTCTCTCTCTCTTCTTCTCCCAACCCAATCCAGACAATATCAGTCACCCACCACAGACAGATGACCCTTTCTCTATCCCTGAGAAACGATACCTCTTCTCGGCTCATAAACACAGACAAGATAGTACCATTTAAAGCAGAGGCTATTGCCCCAGGCTCGGCAGGCATCTATCCAGCAACTGACGTAGCCGCTACTCCAATGGCATCTGCACCTATCCCTAACATCCCCAACGGTGGCGACTTCGGCGATTTCATCGATTCCGATGATGAGTGCGAGGTAGAGACGGATGCTGAACCTCGCATACGGTACTGGGAAGGCTTGTACTGCCCTCTTTACGTCGGAGAGGTGCTCGACGGCAGGTACCGTATCGAGCACAAACTCGGCTGGGGAGGCTTCTCTACTGTATGGCTGGCCCACGACACCCAACAGAACAAGGCCGTGACCTTAAGGTAGCGATATCCGGTCAGCAAGGAGAACACAAGCGCGCCATGCAAGACAAGATTATACGGACCGTACGAGATACATCTAACCTCGTTACGTATCCAGCTTTTTTCCGCTATCCCGGCCAGAGAGGCGATTACCATACAGTATTCGTGTTTCCGCTACGAGGCCCGAATCTCGACACGGCCTGCTTCAACCTACCGCCTAAGTTTCGGGTCCCCGCAGCAATGCCGCTGCTTTTGTCTCTGAAGAGTCTACACGACGCTGGAATTGTCCACCGAGGTAAATCCATATTGAACCCGTCCCTTGGTACATAGGGACTAAGTAGTCGTATAGACCTAAATAGCGGAGCAGCTCTATGGGGTATTGATTTCATTGACGAGTGGACAACCGCGTAAAAATACCGGCGCCTCAGCCGACCACGAAAGGTGCTTTTAGCAGAGGATGAGGGGAGGCCTGGGGAGCTCGTAGAACCAATCAGTTTTCCGCGGGAAATGCTTAGACATCCCGTATGCCTATGCGACTTTGGCCTTGCGATCAAGTCCGGGACTGTGGTAGAAAACACCGCTCAGCTTCCGCCCTTGTTATGTGCTCCAGAGAGGCTGCATGGTATAAACCCGAGTTTTGCGAGCGATATGTGGAGCTTTACATGTATCTTTGCAAAGATCTACCTAGGCGTCGAAATCATTTGGGGTGAGGGCTCTACCCCGGTTTCCAGTATAGTCAATATAGTGGGACCCCTTCCAGCGCATTGGAAAGGCCATTTTGGTAATGGCACCGCGGCTAAGGACTGGTGGTACGATCAAAGTGGCTCGATGCCTCTGTCTAAGATCTTGGGAGGATATGAAACGCTCGAAGGGAAAGTTGACCGCCTTCGACCTGATATTTGCCGAGATGGGCGAGAGCATGCTCTGTCTATTATGAAAAGGGGGTTTTCTTGCTCACCAGAGCGCCGAATTACTGCTACTCAGTTGCTCGAGGATCCTTCATTTAAAGCTCTCATGTCTTATTATATACCTTAGATTCTAGAATCGAGACATCTATTTCAACCGGCGGGTGGCGGTGCAGCAGCAAGAGAAATCATTGTATAAGATCGTATGTAAAATCAATGGAACCAGTGAGGAACGATACGAATAACCGTATAAAATGAATGCGGATGGTATTTGTTAGTAACATAAATCAGAGATACAAAACAGTGAGGATCAGGCAGTAATAATATGAGGGTTTTATGTAGGTCTTCAACCAACAAGTCGCACTAGTCACCACCTTTAAAAATCTACCTGAGTATGACAAGAAGTCGCCGCCATATCGAAAATGTCGTTCAGCCGGGCTGCTTTTACGAGGGACGACGTTGAGGTAATCTGGATTCTGAAGACGACCTCGAAATTAATACAAATGGCCACAGTAACCGCTTTCGGATAGAGACGGATTTAATGTAAGGAAATAGCTAGACCCCACAAGAATAGCTGTACTGGCAGGTTTAATTTCTCGGCAGGGCGAGCAAGGCGGCCCCCTCCTCCATTGACTCGAATACTCACGCAAACCAGACCATTCATGTCAACTCAAGGAAATATCTAACATTGACTGAAGCCAGTATATGACATTCATTTGGGGAAATATTTTACATTGATTCAAGATAATAAGTATATGTAATTAGATTCATAAACTTACAGACTCAATGCTCAAATACAACCTGGATATCGCTCCAACTCTTCAAACACTTGCCCATGATTTACTTGAAGGCGGCCTCTCTCTGCGCATACTACGGCCTGTATGGCGTTTCAGATACCTGCATATGCAACGGTACCTCTCCAATACCCATACACCGCCTTCACACCTGATGCAACCGGCGCTCTCAACTTAACAAACTCCACATATCAGCAGGCGAATGACCGAAATATTGCTCAGCCCAACTACAGCATAGCCCCTGTGAAGGTTAGCGCTGGGTTGTTGGGCCTTGTTGAGGCTGTTATGGGGTTGTTGCGGAGAGGGAGTATAGAGAGAAGACTGGATGTAATGGGAGGGATATCGCATGAGAGAGAGGACATCTTGAACTGAGGGCATATGTTGTGGTAATTTGGTTTTGAGGGGCAATTTGTCAAATGTTGCTTTTCTCGAGTTGTGGAAGGAACTTTATGGGCGATGTCGAATGGGATAGTGCCACTTGTTTGGAGTACGATTTGGCATGAGAGAAGATAAGAAGGTGACTCTCGGTCGGTCTTGGGAAACCATGGAAGCCAGTGCTAGAATATCGAGTAGAATGAGGGACCTGGCAAGAGTTTGGAAACAAAGTTAGATCCTCGAGCAATGGAAGTAATCGTCTGTTATCTCGGCACCAAATTGGGAGTTCAACGGATGTCAACTTTATTCGTATCAGCGGAGTTCCTGCCTCTTCGTGCATCAGTGTCTTTTTATCCCATTAGAGAGCGCTCATAGCTCTCTCTAAAGAATATATATTGACCTTTCTAATATCAAGCGTTTCCAGCATTTATAATCGCGCATGCTTCTCTTTACTGGCTCGGGAGATACCGCGTCCTACTACCTCACGTACAAGGTTCAAGAGCGAGGTGTTTGGAGGACCTCTCGTAGTCTTGATGTACTGTAGATCCTTCTAATCCATCCGATATTGAGCGGGTGAGTACTCTTAAAAACGCCCCACATCGGAAGACGTTCCAGTCATAGACGGAAATCGGTTGTGTAGGAAGGAATTTATATGCTAACGAGAGCTAGTGCGGCGACTGACCGCTCATTTTAATTGGCCACAGTTTTGGCGGACTTATCATCGAGCAGGTACGTTTCTTGTTTTTTTCATCCGTCCACATCGAAAAATCGTCATATCTGAACTTGTTGCAGGCGTTAGTCCTTGCCACGGAACCTGTGATTGACGCAAGAGTTGCACTGCAAAATAAGAGCATTGCTCAAAGCCTTACTAAAGTATCTGCCTGTGGCGGGATCAAGGCAATGGTTAAAAAGGCTCAAAGTTCCGAGAATCCCATGTATTGAGAATACTAAGCTAAAGAGGAGAAGGAGAGAGAGAGAGAGAGAGAGAGAGAGAGAGAATGGAGAGAGAATACTAGAGAGAGAGAGAGAGAGAAGGAGAGAGAGAGAGAGAGAGAGAGAGAGGTTAAATGGAGAGAGATACTAGCTAAAACCACTGAAATGCCAGCTAGCAAGGTGAAACTAGTCAAGTGACAGCCATCCCCTTATAACCCTAGCCAGTGCTGTCACACTTCCTTTGAATACTAATAATTTTATATATAATACAAATTTAATTCTATTATATATATACTATAGTACTTTCTTTAAACTACTTTAAAATTGTACTTATATAATTAAGAATTTAATCATCTTTTAACTTTGCCTTTTTCTTTTTAAGAAAACTAGTTTTACAATTTTATTATAAAGCTAAGCCTTATATTTTCGTTACATTTTAATTTCTTTTATATTTAAATAAGATACGTGTTTCTAATTTCTGTCTTATATATTACTTAAGTTTCTATCCTTAATTATATAATTTATTTAATATAAAGTAAAGAGTTAAACTAGAGTTATATATTAAAGGCATGTTATAGTATGCCGCTGGAGCTAAAAGCAAGCTACGCCACACGTAAAGGAAGCTCCTAGTATTAGTAGAGACAAGATTTAGACCTCTCTATTCAAGCGTACTCTCTAGTTCGCTGCAAGACGAGCGAGCTTCAGCCAGAGAAAAGAAGTAAAATTGACTTCGCAAAAAAAGAAACTTACAACAAAACACTAGTAAATGGAGCAAATACTGGGCATAATGGGTTACAGGTAACTTCGTGCATTATGGAAGGATTGAAGATTTAACTTTAGGACTCATCCTAGCTCTGCTTAATACAGACGGGAGGAGACGGTTTTAGTAGTATGCCCTCTGAAACTTTCGTTGAATTGAACAAGACTTGAGTTTCAATGACTCAACTTGGGTCAGGCGATAGAGCACATAGAAGGAGTACGTCAATAGGGAAGACCGTGGTTATGGAGGGAATGGTATGCTGCTGAATGATTTTGGGCAGAGCATGACTGTCGGAAGGAAAGCGAACAAAGGAGAGCGTTGCAGAGAGTGGAAATGGACAACAACCTGCGCTCAAATAATATGCCTGCAACTTGGAATAAATTTGAACATGAGAAAATGATTCAGACACCCCTGTGGCCAAGTCTTGGCTGCGAATTTTTAAATGCCTACCTGTAACCCCAGGTCTTCCTCTCCAAACCTCCGTTCTTCCCAACAGATCATCGGCCGTCAATCGTGCCTCTATCCTCCAACTTCAGTCAGAAAACATGTGTCTCAAAAATATCGAGTGCTTTAAGTGTGGCCACAAGGAATACTATGGCGACATCCAGAAATGTCCTGATTGGGATAATGAAAACCAGACATGTCCAAGGCTTCGCACGGAGGATCACAGCCATAATGGTAAGTGTCCGCAGTGTAATCCAGCAGACCCGAAAGAGCGATTTTGGTACAAGGTATTTAGATATCCCCTCCTAACCAACCATTTGGCTCAGCTGACAATGTTAGCACTGTGACCAATCCAAGGTCTGTCAGCATGAGTACAATCATATGCTCACAGACGTTGAACGAGACGAGGACGAGGACGATGTCGTTCTCGTGAGTCCTCAATATGGTCTCTGCCCTGACTGCACACGCGGAGGTTACGATGTGCTCCCTGGCGGAAGCAACCCTCCTCCGAATACTGCGTCAGTCATGCCAAGAGATTTTGAGGACTTGACGAGAAAGCCATACGACGCAGTTGAAAGATTTTCCAAGATTCCGAGCTCATCTCTTCGGCCCGCCTCGCCTTCGCAACTTGGTCCAAGCCGACTTCCTTCTGACACCTACAACCCTGGAGCTAGTCGCCGAACTCCTCAATCCGCAGCAAAATCGTACCTAGGCCAAGCCGCATCGAAGTACTCAACTCAAGCACCCTCCGAATATGTAGGTACCTCTCAAGTTCCAAGCCCATCCCAAATTGCACGAGAGTCGCATCGACCCTTGCAATCTCAAGTCTCTAGAGAGTCACAACGCCCCTCCCAATCTCAAACCCCAAAGGAACCGCATCAACAGTCGCCTTCCCAGGCTCCCCGAGAGTCCCAAAGGTCTTCATATTCTGCCTCAGCTGTCTCATCTGTAAAGTCGCCGACCGCAATCTACAACCACATCTCAAAGGTGGCAGGCACAAAGGTCGCCCCCTCAGGATCCAGTTTCTATGGTCGCACGAAAGGGCCCCTAGCCGACGAAGAGGCTCCAGATCTGGAAGTGTTGTTGAATAGCGAAACGATTACGCCGTCCAGCAAACACCCCGATGAGCCGCTGAGTCCGCCTGGAGCCACAGTTTTCCCTGGCAAGTCATTTGCTCCTCGTAGAGCGTCTGCGTCGAAACAATCACAGGTGCCTTCGCGGTCAAAGATTTCAAGTGGCACATACCTGCCGAGATCAGTGATCTCGAGAGATTCGCAGATGACATCGCCTTCAAACATCGCGAGTGCCTCATCGGTGTCGAAGTCTGAAGTCCCAGGACAGACTTCGCAATTAAAGATTGCAACTGCCTCAACCGTGTCAAAGCATTCACAAGCTCACTCATCTCGCCCCCCACAGGCAAGACGGTCCGCCCTCCTCTCATATACCTCTCAGTCTGCGTCCAAGAAGCCTGCTATCGCGATGTCGCCTGCCGAGCTCCTGAAGCGCGGACCGCCGAAGAACGTGAATGCGAGTGCGTTTTATGATAATCTTGATGGCGAGGACGCGAGAGCGCGAGCGGAGGGAAGGGGACAGTCCTCTCCTCCTTTTGGAAGCGCTGCACCGAAGAGCAGCGCGTCGAGGAGTGAGACGCCGAAGGGATGAGATAATTGACGGTGGATAATGGCGGATCGGGTTTTGGCGTGATCCATGGAGCAGAGACATCAAGGTTAGGCCAATATTGGTAATGATGCAGCGAGCGGGATGCATGCCTGGCGAAAGAAGAACTGTAAGATAACTTATCTCAACGATTTTTCTTATCCAAGGGATAGCAATGCGAAGATGTTCAATAAATCACGTTGCAAATATCACAGTTTGTTTGATATTTGATGAATTGATTGTCGAACACAATCTCTTGACCGCCGAGCCCTCGAACTCCTTAGAAACTCAAGAGCTCTTAAACGCCAGAAAATGCTACTACGCAGTAGATGCACATATACAATACTATAGTGAAAGGGGAAGAAACAAATATAGTCACCCTATCGATAAAAGAGAAATGGAACCAGACCAACATTCAAACGGAATCCAACCACAGCCCCAAGTTCTATTCACACAGTGAAGAAAGGGAATCTTATCAAGAACAAGAACAAACGAGCATTGTATCTCATTTCAATCAACATCATCACTTCGTAATCCTCCTCCCACCCCATATCTATTGACGAACAGGGTCCCAACGTTGAGGTTCCCGTGCTCCTCGCGAACCTGGTGCACTACTCGGCATCGCGCCTCTACTTCCTTGGCCAGGAGCTTGATACGGCCGATATCCAGGATAGCTGGGCTCTGGCGGGCCCTGCTGGTTTGGGCTTCTCCCTGAGTATCCATTCCCATTTCCTTGAAGTGGCGGGCTTGGTCTGCCTCCTCCATTCGACGATTCGTATGACATTTGTTGAGGAGGTGGCGAGGGTCGTGATGAATATGGTTGTTGGTTATTGGTGCCGAAGTCAAAGCCGGAATTGTTGTTCAACGGCGGGGATGCCATGCGGCCCGGTTGGAAATTGTCGCCAGGATAAGGTCTATCTGAGTAGCCGCGTCCAGGATTCAGAGGACGAGCAGAGTCAGAAGAGTATTGTCTTTGTGGTTGAGGAGGGAAGGCTCTGCCGGAATTATTCGAGTTATTCGAGTATTCGCGATTTGGCTGAGGACGACCGTATCCGCCAGCTGCAGCGCCAGTAAGGCCAGCATCAGCGGCATAGGGATCTTGTTGTGGAGTACCATATCCACGGCCTTGTGCGCCAAAGTCTTGACCTTGTGGGGAACCATAACCTCTGCCTGGTCCGCCTCTCCCAGGTCCACCCCTTCCAGGCCCAGGTGGAGTCCCATATCCTCCTTTCCCATTGCCATCGTAAGCTCCTTGATTCTGCGCATATGGATCCGATGGAGGGGCCGCTCCTCCATAACCTCTCCCATTTTGTGCATACGGATCCGCGGCGGGAGGCGCTCCGCCATATGCTCTGCCATTCCCGTTGAAGGCAGCTTGATTTTGGTCGTGGTGATCTCCAGGAACATCAGAATATGCACCGCCAACAGCTTGACCTGGAGCGCCATATGGACTGTGCCCATGAACAGGACTTGGAGGCATACTTGTCCCAGCAGGTGCTGCTCCGGTCATAAGAGGAACCTTTTGCCCAGTCGCCGGATCCAATTCCCCCAACTCAACAGCATTCTTCTCTTCCTCCGTCAAGACGTGCTTCTTCGTCGCAGTCTCCCAACTAGGCATCGGAGGCAAGGCATCTTCGCTCAAGCCACCGGCCTTAGGATCAACAGCAAGTCCACTCTTTCCAACTTCGAATTGTGCGTATTGAGGAGGCTCGGGCTTCCCATGTCCGGTTGCAGCGCCAAACGCAGCACCAGACATCATCGGAGCAGGAGCCTGGTATCCTTGTCGTGGCGGAGGAAAGTATGGATCGTCGAGATGCTTCATAGGTTTGTCCTTCTTACCGGCACAGGAATCTCCGCAACAGTCGCAGCACTTCAAGAACGAAAAGCAACTGCAACAACATGAATACCCACAACAACAGCATCGAGCTATGCACGTAATGACTGACAGGATAATTAGGGAGACGACAACGATCGCGATAATGACAGGCCATCTGAGGCACCGTTAGCAGAGGCCTGGGGGAGAGGCTGGCAACACTGACTTGCAATATGATGCCTTCATGCAATTATCCCAACTCGAAAAGGAATTCTTGACACTGGACGCTTCTCCGATGATATCTCGCGGCCGCAGACTGGCCACTATTACGTCCCCAACCTTCTTCCTCATACTCCGCTCCATCGCCGTTGTAATATGAGGCATCTTGGAAGTGTCGCTGGCGTATCCACGAATGGCAATAAAAAAAACGAGAGTGATTCGCGAACGCGGAGAAAGAGTGGGTGACTGTTTCGAGGCCCGTCCCGATTGATGTACGGTCGCAGATCCTCCCTACTCCATACCCAAAAGCGGTGTTTTCAAACGTCAATTTCCAGGGCTGATGATCTTGCTGATCGTTCTCGACGCTTGAGATCCCTAAGAGGGCCCGGTTTTCTTTTGGCCTTTCGTCGCAGGAACAATCTGAAGTCGATACGGAAGGGGGACGTCCGAAGTTCGAGCGGGAGTCTGATGTTTTGTTCTCGTCGCTCTCGGGTTGCTTGGCCGTTCAAAACTGGGCAGCGCTGAAACGAGGCGGCTGGGCTGTGCAATCTCACGAGAGTTGGGGCTCGAGTCGCAACCCGACCAGCTCAAAATAGACCCTCAACTTCGATACCAGACTTGTCAAAGAACGAGAAGATGGCGCGCAACTTCAGCAGCGCATAATGGATGTCAGGGAGGGGGATAGAAAAGGAGAGACTGTAGTTGGAGCAAAGAATGGGGGGATAAAGAAGGGAGCGGGAAGAAGGAAAGTCAGGTGGCGCAGGGGGGGGAATGGAAGGGGATGAAGCTACCAAGTAGAATATTTCGTGGCCAGGCCCCGGGCTCCTGGGCGTTCACTGCCGAGCCCTGGCATTAGCGACGGCTCCAAGGTCGGCCGAACGCAAGAACGCAAGAACGCAAGAACGACCAAGGAGAAAAGTCTACTCATAGAATATTCTAAACATTTATTCATAAGTGTCACGGTAAGGCGATGTTGCAGTAGAGCTTCGATTGAGCTGAAGGCTGTTTGCCAGCCTAAAATCATTAGCTACATTCTAAGTCACGTGTAGTACCACGTGACTGGTGCCACGTAACAATAAGTTTATAAAGATTTTAGTAGTTTATTGTAATAATAGTTGCAAATTATAGTATCAAGGGAAGGGTGGCGCGGATAGCCGGAGCTAAATAAGCTCACGGAACCATTTCACACTTGCCATGCTGTTTAACAGTAATATTTTAAAAGTTATTATCGGCAAAAAAAGGCTGGCTGGGTTGGACCGACTACAGCAGACTTCAGTCAGCCTTGGCGGAACTGAACCACCCCTAATCTCAGCCTCAGCCACGCGCGGGGCTGTGAGTGAGGTGTGGCGGGAAGATGTGGGGTGGCTGTTGAGGCGGTGGAGGCGGGACGCGCGTTCATGGGTTATGGGTGATGGATGTCACGACGGCGAGGTTTGAGATCGGGATGGACGGCTTTGGAAACTATGTGGTCCATCGTGAACCTCGCATTCATGAGATATGAAAGCGTAAACCGATCAGACTTGCGTCTTGAGGCGACTCAAACCTTACGAAGTAAGGTAATTTGAAATTTGTTATTAGCATTTTGCCAGGCTTTGCCGTGAGTGACAGCTCGCTCATAACTCTCTGCACTCCATCCGCTCCTATTTTGCGCAATCGGATTTCCCCCAATAAACGTGTAGAGTCTCTCTCGATGTCTTTGCATCATCCCTCAGAAACGACAGACGTATCCCTCAACATATCAGACTTCCTCCGCCAGAGAGATGTGTGCCACCAGGACGCCCCCAAAAGAAAGCATCGCAAATTGGTATGTATCCTATCATTACACCATTCCTCGTGTCTTGTTCGTTATCCTCCCACCATCACCTTCTTGCTCCATCCTCATCCTTCATCGAATAATCCCGTCTCCCTTCTTCGGCGGCGGTCCCTGCGGAGCATCATACACCGGATCACCTCCCCGTTGAGGCTGATAGCTGTTCTGCGGTTGCTGCAACTCATACGCATTGTGTCCATAGTAGCCATCATTACTGTTGAAGGTCGTGCCTGTAGCCTGGTTGGGGATCGGTGGTTCGTAGGGAGGAGCTGCGCCGCCGTTGTAGGGTTGGTTTGGGTAATATCCTCCATTATTTCCGTACTGTTGACCGACGGGAGGCTTGTGACTCCAGTTTCCTCCCATCCAGCCAGTTCCGTACATGGGGGCCATGCCGCGACGACGGCGACGGCGACTGTTGTAGCGCCTGTTAATAGGGGTCAGTGGGGAGGTAGGTGGAAGGGAAGAGAGGAACATACGAGAAGAGGAAAGCTAGGAGAATGAACGCGGCGACGACTACACCCAAAGCGACCCATCGCCCCCAGGTATTCCATCTCGAGTAGCAGTTGCCGTAGACATCGTAGCCGTAGGAGCAGCTGTACATCGCCGTGTTAGTGGTTTTTCGCGTGCTGAGCTGAGGAGCATTTTGTGTTTGGACATTGATGGTAGAGAAGCAGAACCAAGAAGATGTCAGAGCGAGGAAGCTTACACATATCTCCTTCCAATTCTATTCAAAACCTCGTCCATGAGCATGTCCTGCATGGAGGTTGGCGCCATGGTGGGGTTGGGTGTTCGTGGTTGATTGTGGAGTGGCGGAGGAGGTGGAGTGTTGGGTTGTGCCCTGTCCCGATTGTTTCGATTGTTTCGATCAAACGACAGACACTCTGATGGATTCGCAAGTTGATGTAATCGACTTGATGGAAAATGAATTCGAGTGTCGAACAAAGACCAGATTGTCGGTCGGTCGTGCGTGTGAGTAATAAAGGTCTCGAGGTTCGCGTGATGTTGCGAAAGAGGGTGGCTGAGCTCGGATGCGGAGCTCCCTTCAGCGCCCGGCTTTCACTACGGACAGTACGTAGTACGTACTGGGGTAGTACCAGAATTGCCGCAGCCTGCAGGAGAGGACTCGAGGAGGGCCGCGGAATCAGGTGCGTCGTTCGGGCTGTGTGTGTCTGGCTGGGTGTCCGAGCAGAACAGGAGCGAGGCGAGGACCGGTATTCCACATCCATTCTTTCAATGGGGTTTTGTCTTGAGATGTGAGATCACCTTCTGAGACCCCCCTTCCGGCGACTGCATGCAGATGTTTACCAACCTCCTGCTTCCAAGATTCCATAGCCCAAGCCCAAGTCAGTTTGGCTCCGGCCACACAGAATCTGTCACGACTCACAATCTGGCATCTGGCATCTGGCATCTGGCCAACCCTTGCCGTCTCGCCGTCTCGCCGTCTCTCCGTCTCTCCGTCTCTCCGTCATCATCAAATGATCGGCGCCGAAGCAGAGCACCCTTTCCGCAGTGGCCAATCAACGTCCCTTATTTCTGCAGCAAGGGTGTCCCATGCGTCAACTGCCAACGCATCAAATGGTTGTGCGTAGTCTGAGTTGTAAAACTGTACTTGCTGCAATGAAAGTCCGGTTCTGAGTTCTCCCAATTTTTTCTTCTCTCTCAATTCTACTTCCCCCGTACACGCAATGATGTGGATTCTGAACAAGCGGCGCTTCACTCCGTTGCAAACTTGCATCATGATGTCCAACACACCGGGACCACCAAAGCATTCATCCTGCACATGACCAGGAAGAACATTTCACAAACGCAAGCTGGGCGAGACCCAAAGTCACACACCTAGAAAAATCTTGTTCGAGAGAGACCGCTACCAAGGTCGCAATATGAGTATAATATGCTAATTACAGTGCCATTCCCAATCCAGGAACACCCAAGCGATGCCTTCACCAAAGCCTCCGCAAAAATATCACCCCCGAGGAACCAGACCACGCTCGAATGCCAGAACCAAGAACAGAAAACACAAGAAATCTAGCAGCTTGCAGGCCGCTGATGCAACGAACGCAGGTCATCAAAGTCGTCTCATCGTTGCAGACATGGCGCATTCGTTAGAGAAGGGGAAGAGACAGAACGGGGAGCAACGAGATCCCTTTCGAACCAGATTTGGACGCCTATTGCGTCCTGGAGGCCGTGAGAAGATGTACGGAAAAGGTAAG
Source organism: Hyaloscypha bicolor E (assembly GCF_002865645.1). NCBI lineage: Eukaryota > Fungi > Ascomycota > Leotiomycetes > Helotiales > Hyaloscyphaceae > Hyaloscypha > Hyaloscypha bicolor. The sequence continues at coordinate 1,088,009 of NW_020194560.1, read as the reverse complement.
AGTTGCAGTGAGCTGGGGAGATGTATTTGGTCTTCGCAGACCGGAGAGGAAGTTTTATCTTTCCTTCAGTTTTCATGATCGTCATTATTGGGGTCCCCAGAGGTTCAGCCACGAAGGGAAGGTGGAATTTGAGTTTCTAGGAAGTTTTCGACTCCACGGGACTACTTGCTGGCACGAGCAACGAGCCATTGCAACACGGCATCCAGATTCGTCTCCTCTTTCGCGCTGATCCCGTAGCAGCTCACTTCCCGGTGGGAGATGCTTTTGAGATCCAGCGCTTCGATCAACTCGTCGACGGATAATTTCTCCTCGAGATCCGATTTATTACCGAGCACGAGCAAGGGGATCCCATCCAACACCGGCTTTTCCAGGAGAAGATGGAGTTCATCCTTTGCGACCGGCAGGGCCTCGGTGTCTGCCGAATCAACGATGAACACAATGGCGTTTACACCTCGGCAGTATCTCTCCCACATGGACCGAAATCGAGGTTGCCCTCCTAGATCCCAACATTTGAGCGTCACATGGCCCTTTTGTACGCGTTTCATGTTAAATCCAACGGTTGGAATGGAACTGTAGGGGGAGAAGGATGGTCAGCCAGCATTCTCCATCGGGCCGTGTGGTGGGGGTGTCGCAGGACCCCGCCACAGCACCAAAGAGGTCGATTGCGCGATAGTGGGACATACTCAAGAGTGAATTCACCGCCCTGTTCGTCGCAGAAGAGTCAGCGTTGGCGCGATAAGGATTTGGAGTGAGTGGTGGGTGTCTTACCGCCAGAACCCTCAATAACGAGGTCTTGCCAGCATTTTGCAGGCCGATCATCGTGATATCCATCTCCGTCGCCCTACCATCAGGAAATTCGGGTCAGCATCATATTGCAGTTGCGGCACGAGAACTCCCACGCAGAGGTTTGCAAATGGGCGCGCAAGACCTGCTCCCAGACACAGCAGAGAAGACTGACCAGAACAGCCTCAACAGCCAATCATACACCCGCTTGAATAGTCCTGCCATGGTTATTCGATCGCAAAGGGGAATCGAGGATTGCCCGAGATCTTCGTTTTGGGGCGAGCAGTTGCCTGGGAGTTGCGCAAGGCTGGAGGGAGAGCAAATGGGGGGGTGGTGAAGCTTGAACCTGGAGATGTGGGATGCCGCAACTTCGCAGAAACCAGATAGTCGCAATGCAGATCGTTAATCGTATGACAGTTGCAGTCTCCGCTTGCAGCAATTGTAAAAGGAGCCCCTTCTCGCAGATGACGGTGTAGCGAACAGCTGTAGCGCAGTGAGAGATTCAAATCAAATCCGCAGAGGGGAAGACGCAGGAAAAGGCCCCTGCCCCGAGTCCAAGCTCCTCCAGTCGGCCAAGAGTATGCGGCCGAAGAACAGAAGGATTGTTGATGCTGGACGCGTCGACGGCCGTGGATTGGGGCGAACGAGCCAGAGCTGACGAGCCAGAGCAGAGCAGAGCAGAGCAAAGGCGAGAAGGTTTGAGGCTGGAGTCGGCAGGTGAGGTTCTGCACCTGGTTGTGCTGCTTGTGCTAGTAGTGCTGCTCGTGCTGCTGCTAATGCTGCTAATGCTGCTGCTGCTGCTGCTGCGTATGCTGCGTATGCTTGCTTGTGCTGCAGGTTGGAGAAAAGAAGGCGAGCTCGAGGTTTGGGTTCGGTTGGTGCAGGCTGCTCGGGCTGGGCTTGGGGAGCAGCGGCGAGGGGAACACGGGAGGGGGGGGGCGGCGGGCAGGGCAGAGGCTTCGCTGCTGGTGCTGGTGATTTGCTCCCGTGCAAGAACGCTGTGAACCTATCGTGGCTTTTCCGGGCTGTTGGCCTGGCTATTGGATGGACCCCGTGGTGTTGTGGCCAGTCGCAGCGCTGGAAGGGGCTCGATGGTGTTGCCTGACGCTATCGGGCAGGAATCAATCCGCCTCGTTAGAAACTAGTGTGAACCTTTTATCATAAGCGAGCAAAAAGTCTGGAGATGTTTTTTTGCCTGCCACGCCTGCTTAGCCTGCATCGAGCGAAAACCTCACCTCCGCCACAGCACATTGGACCGAGCCTCACGTTGGGCATTGATGACCCGGAGCTCGTAAGGAGACGAACGAACCGCACGACCGCCTATGACCTATGCATCTCCATCACATCACAATCACAGCGCAGGTGAAACCACAAGTGCTGACCCCATTACGGCTCCAGCATGCCTCCTCCTCCTTCAGCCTCCCCCACAAGCACGAGCTGGACGCACGAGTTTGACACAATCCGCAGGGAAAACCTCTTTCGAAACCCCCCGAAAGATCACACTGCATATCCAGCTCTCAAGGCCGCAATCGCCCCCCATGTCGAGTCGTTCAATGCGCTCTTTGGAGAGGACGGGCTGATTGCCCAAAGCCTACTGGACATTGGCACCAAAACATACCTCGATGGCAACGACAGAGATGGGCCTGCCGGAAAAAACAAGTTGGCGATCAAAATCAAGGAGGTCTTTGTGGAAAAATCAGTCTTGCCACCCTCGAACAAATTCTCCACTCGGAATCGAGAAATCCTGCCAGCGGAATGCCGAGAACGACATGTCACTTACCGGGGGAAGATGCGTGCCCGGTTCGAGTTCCAAATCAACAATGGAGACCCAAATGAGTTTGTTCGGGAACTTGGGCAGATACCCCTGATGTTGATGGCAAGTGGCACCCGCCAAGTTCCGGGCCAAATGCTGACAGTACTAGTCAAGTCGATGCCATCTCGAGAACAACTCCCCTGCCCTATTGGTGCAACGAAAAGAAGAGGCCGAAGAGCTGGGTGGATACTTCGTGGTCAATGGCATAGAAAAGCTCATCCGACTCTTGGTCGTCAATCGAAGAAACTTCCCAATGGCAATCGAACGGCCGTCATTCGAAGGCAGGGGACCCGCATTCACGAAGTATGGAATGATCGTGCGATCAGTACGTCCAGACCAAACATCCCAGACCAATGTTCTACATTACCTCAAGGACGGCAATATTACATTTCGGTTTTCGTGGCGGAAGGCAGAATACCTCATTCCTGTTATGATGATTTTGAAGGCGCTGGTAGAAACCAATGACCGAGAGATATTCGAAGGCCTTGTTGGATTTGCTGGATCCGAAGGATCAAATAATACATTCTTGACCGACCGAGTTGAGCTGTTACTTCGCACATACAAGAACTACGGACTCTACACGAAAAGCAAGACAAGGGCATACTTGGGAGGGAAATTTCGGGTTGTGCTCGGGGTTCCTGAAACATGGTCAAATTATGACTGTGGAACCGAATTCTTGCGAAAGGTTGTGCTTCCACATCTTGGAAATGTCAATGTTACAGAAGCACAAGATATGGACAAGTTCAAACTGTTGTTGTTTATGACAAGGAAACTGTATGCTCTAGTTGCTGGGGATTGTGCTGTGGACAATCCCGATGCTGTTCAGAACCAAGAGATCCTCCTCGGAGGATTTCTATTTGGCATGATCATCAAGGAACGGCTCGATGACTGGGTCTCAACCAGCTTGCGAGCTGCAATACGAGACTACATCCGAAAAAGCCCCGAGCATAACTTTGCCTCGCCAGACTTCCTCAAGGAATTCCCGGTCAAAATCTGCGGTCGTACAAACGAAAACATTGGAGGAGCTTTGGAATACTTCATGTCAACTGGGAATCTCATCAGTCCGACCGGCCTGGATCTGCAGCAAGTTTCGGGCTTTACTGTGGTTGCCGAGAAGATCAACTTCCTCCGATTTATCAGTCACTTTCGAATGGTACATAGAGGTAGTTTCTTTGCTCAACTGAAGACTACAACCGTGCGAAAACTTCTGCCAGAAAGTTGGGGGTTTCTCTGCCCTGTTCACACTCCTGATGGAAGTCCTTGCGGTCTGCTAAACCATCTCGCCCACAAATGCAAGATCATGACCCAAGCGGTGGACGTCTCGGCAATACCCCAGTTAATCTTTGATCTCGGAGTAGTCAGCACAGGCTCAGCATCCACGAAAGAGAGTGTTGGTGTTCTACTGGACGGGAAGATTCTCGGATGGTGCTCGCCAGAACAATCTCTCGTGATTGCTGACACTCTGCGATACTGGAAAGTCGATGGCACGCACAATGTCCCAAAGGAGCTCGAAATCTGCTTCGTTCCCAACTCGCATGGCGGTCAGTATCCCGGAATATACATGTCGTCAGCCCCAGCTCGAATGATCAGACCAGTCAAGTATCTCCCACTCGACAAGGAGGATTTTGTTGGGCCTCAAGAACAACCTTTCATGTCAATTGCTGTCACTGAGACAGAGATCATATCTGGCGAATCCACCCACGTTGAATTCGACCCTACCAACATTCTCTCCATTCTTGCAAATATGACCCCATTCTCCGACTTTAACCAATCCCCAAGAAACATGTACCAATGTCAAATGGGCAAGCAATCGATGGGAACGCCAGGGACAGCACTCCGATACAGGACCGACAACAAGACGTACCGACTCCAGACCGGACAAACGCCAATTGTTCGAGCCCCTCTCCACAACGATTACGGATTCGACAACTTCCCAAACGGTATGAATGCTGTCGTTGCTGTCATTTCATACACCGGTTACGACATGGACGACGCTATGATAATCAACAAATCAGCACACGAACGAGGCTTTGGTCATGGGACAATCTACAAGGTCAAAAAGATTGATCTTGAAGAAGGGGGCTCAAAATCCAGGTCCTCAAAAAATGTCAAGAAACTCTTTGGGTTTGCACCGGGCTCTGAGATCAAAGCCGAGATCAAGGGGCAGATCGACGAAGATGGACTGCCATACGTTGGTCGCCTTATCAAAGAAGGAGACAAGATTTGTGCTTGGCATACGGTGTCTCCTGACGGAAATGGGAACCTCGTCAATCGAGACGGAATCACACACTTTGAGAAGTACAAGGAAACTGAACTTACCTTCATCGAAGAAGTACGACTGATCGGCAACGAAAACGGTGTCGAACCTTGTCAAGCAATTTCGATTAAATTCAGAATACCCCGATCTCCAGTCATCGGTGACAAGTTCTCTTCTCGCCATGGCCAGAAGGGTGTTTGCTCTCAAAAATGGCCCAGCATCGACATGCCGTTCTCGGAATCCGGAATCCAGCCAGATGTCATCATCAACCCTCATGCTTTCCCTTCTCGGATGACGATCGGTATGTTCATCGAGTCCCTTGCTGGGAAGGCTGGCGCTCTCCATGGTTTGGCGCAGGATAGCACACCGTTCCGATTCGACGAGGAACATACCGCTGGTGATTATTTCGGTCACCAGCTCATGAAAGCTGGATACAACTATCACGGCAACGAGCCCATGTACTCCGGAATCACGGGCGAAGAATTACATGCAGACATCTACATCGGAGTTGTCTACTACCAACGTCTACGACATATGGTGAACGACAAATTCCAAGTCAGAACAACGGGACCTGTGACGCAGCTGACGGGCCAGCCCATCAAGGGAAGGAAGAAGGGTGGTGGTATTCGTGTCGGGGAAATGGAGCGAGATTCATTACTTGCACATGGTACAGCATTCCTTCTCCAGGATCGTCTTCTCAACTGCTCCGATTACACCAAATCTTGGATATGCAAACAGTGCGGGACATTCCTGTCAACTCAGCCAACCGTCTCTCAATTCGCCCCGAGAAAGAAAGGAACCGGCGTCGTGAGATGCAGAAAGTGTGCGCATAGAGCGGAGGATTGGTCAGGCAAAGGCGAGGTGTGGGAAGACGGGGATGGCCAGAGATATATTGGTGGTGATGAGACGACGATTGTTGCTGTGCCTGGGGTGTTGAAATACCTGGATGTTGAGCTTGCTGCTATGGGCATCAAGCTGAAGTATAATGTTGGCCCATGATGGGCTGTCGTGGCGTTTTGGAAGTTTTGTAGCATCTACATGGAGCATTGCTGGGTGGTTCTGGCAAAAGTTTGTAATCTCGAACTCGATCAACGACACCGTTTCCTCGAGCTCATCACGTCCTATTTATTACCTGGGCTATTCCCGACGATCTAAACTTGGAAATCGCATAAGATACAATCCTAGTGTGAGAAAGGGCGCCACTTTGTCGATCAGCTTCTGACTCGATGCCAGCACAGCGGGTTTTCCGGGGTTGCCGCTCACAGGTTCCCGCGTCTGTACTGTACTTTTCTTTTAATCACACAGCAGATCATGATTGACATCACGGAAACTTCACTTCATCCACACACGCAAACAAGAGATCGGGGAATGACTCGATCCACGACCATGCATTGTCCCGCGGTGGCAGCAGACGACTTACAAGATCTGACGAACTCGTAGGAGAAAGGGACGCGCAGCTGCCTGAGAGGGGCGTGGGTTCTCTCGCTTCGACGGTTGTCACTCATTGTACAAACCCCGATGTAACAATCGTGGCACTGGAAAGCGCCACCAGGTTCTCTCGATAACCCAAGTCAAGTTGGACATTTCCGATACTTCGCCGCCGAAAGCTCCCTCAAGTGAAGGTATAGTATATTCAAGTCCTCTTCTCTTCGGATGTCCTCGAAGTTTTGAGACATCCAATTCCACTCCCACCGATGCATGTCCAACTCAGCTTAGGACATTGAAAGCTAGGTGTCATTTTTGAGACTGCCAAGCGTTTGTGGTTGCGTTCGAAATCATGATCTTCAGAAATCCCGAAACGGGTAGTCGCAGACCTCGTTCCTGCATGTTGAAATACACGCAAGAGTCCTGCCTTCCTTCCCTCTAGTTCCAGGCACACAAGTACCACATTCGTTCCGGCTGGAATTACACCATCTTTCCTTCATTCAGCGGCTTTCTCTCAACACCATCAGCATGTCGTTCCTTTTGCTGCTCCTCCTCTCATGGATGTACCTGTTAGCATTGGTACATTCGCTTCCATTCTCTTCCTACGACTATGGCGGTATCGACCGCAGCACCACTATCAAGCGCCAGTCCCCTTCGCCGGTTGTTGTGACGGGAGTGCAAACCGGGAGCGGGCCTAATGGCTCTGTGCCATTGAGACTCGAAGTTCGGGAACTGGAACGGGATTCTACGACATGGACACTCTACATCTTGGGATTGGACATGCTGCAGTATACCAACCAGACGGAGATGTTGTCCTGGTACCAGATCACAGGTTGAAGGCCTCGGTTCTATTTCGGTCGGCCATTAACAGATACACCAGGAATCCACGGTCGTCCCTTCACTCCCTTTGATAATGTTCAACCAGTGCCTGGCAACGAGGAAAATGGATACTGTACGCATGTTTCGATCCTCTTCCCGCCATGGCATCGCCCATATCTTGCGCTCTACGAGGTTCGTGCTGCCATTGAATGTCCTGTCATGTGTTTGCTGATATTAGGTTCCTTCAGCAAATACTCTACAATTTGATTCAGCAGATTGCCCAGCTCTACCCCGCTGGACCCACTCGAGACAAGCACACTGCTGCTGCTGCAGACTTTCGCATACCATACTGGGACTGGGCTGCAGTTCCACCAGCTGGACAAAGCGTGTTCCCGTCCAGCGTTGGGGGATCGCCATACGTTGTTGTTGATGGCCCCGTTGGAACTCAAACAATTGCGAACCCTTTGTGGAGCTACCAATTCAACCCCTTGAATCCAAACGACCTTCCAGACTTCCCAGTACGTTGTTCCCGCCGCATTACATTCCTCATCACTGATTTTCGAATAGCTCAACCAATATCAGCAAACCATGAGATATCCCACCACGAAAACCGCCTCCGCTCAATCGCAAAACAATCTCGTCGCACAGCAGCTTGACAACAGTGCACCATCATTTCGTCGCAGACTGTATAATCTCTTCACAAACTATCATTCCTACGAGTACTTCAGCAACGAGGCATGGTTCAGTTCATCCAATAATCCGAACGGCTACGACTCCATCGAGTCACTTCATGATCAAATACATGGCCTGACTGGAAGTGGTGGTCACTTGTCTGTAGGTGCATAATTTCCCAACTATTCCAGAAAAATCTGTTGTCGAGCGCTGGCTGACCGACTTCCCCGTTATCTAGTACATTGACTACTCAGCTTTTGATCCAGTATTCTGGCTCCATCATGCCATGGTCGACCGATGCTTTGCAATGTGGCAGGTGCTGAATCCAGGGAGCTATGTCGTCCCGAGGCCAGCAACGTACAGCACTTTCACGACTTACGCCCACCAAACTCAGGACACCAACACCGCTTTGACACCGTTTTACAAAGACACCTTGGGGGCCTTTTGGACTTCAACTGAAGTTGCCAATACGACAACCTTCGGTTATGCTTACCCAGAGACCGTCAATTCCACCACGAGTCAGGTCATCGCCGCCATCAACAAGCTTTACGGTTCTGGAGCACAATCAGCATTCCTGCCTGGAACATTGAAAATACGGGAGTTGGATTCTACTAACTCTTGGGGGACAACCATGGAGTGGATCGCCAATATTCGGGTGCAGAAGTACGCTCTCAATGCCCCATTCTTTGTACACATATTTCTTGGTACATTTAATCCGGATCCCGCGTCGTGGTCTTTTGAACCCAACCTCGCTGGCTCTCACTTCATCTCCGTCAAAGGCCTTTCGGCAATCATGGACTCTCCTTGCAGATGTAATCCGGATCAGATGGTCTCCGGAACCATACCTCTTACCCACGCTTTGATCAACGACATCGGCGCGGGGCATTTAAAAAGCTTGGATCCCAAGGACGTCAGCCCATACCTGGCTCAGAACCTCAAGTATCGAGTCACCTTGTCTGATGACACAGCCATCGGCAATGAAGACGTGCCGAGCCTCAAAATTTCCGTTGTCAGTGTGGATGTTCAGATACCTGCGAGCACAACGGAGCTTCCGATATGGGGTGATATTAAGGGCCATATGGATGTTAGCACTGGTTAGTTTTGCATTGCATTCATTATTTCCGCTGCGTTGGGATATTGTGCATCCACGGAGCGAGTTGTACTGCGTGACTAACGAACAACGATAAGTATTTAATGTGGCCTTATTAAATTAATTCGGAAATTCTTGTACAACCTGCTTAGGTAGCGGCCCATCATTCTCCATGGCTCTTCATGTATGTTCATAGATAACTTCAAAACCTCAAGGCGAGATATGATTTCTGGTCTTATAGAGAGCTTGACTATCAGAGTCATGACGGGCTGCATTTAAGAGGGGCACGTGATGCCGAAAGCAACACGCAAATTTTCAGGCTCAGATGGGATAATTTTGACACGCAGGATATAAATGAACAGAAAAAGATCCACTTGGCCACTTGGTACAAATTTTGCCCCGGGTATACGAGAAGACCAATATATACTCGTGTTGCAGGTTGTGCCAAACCAAAAATAGGGGCACAGGGATGTGCCTGCAAGCTACGGTCTGACGTCGCACCACCTTGGCGAGCTGCACGTTCCCCAAAAGCCTGATCTTCCTTCCCACCACGCTTTCCTCCAAGAACCAAGTCTTTCTAGACTGCTTCTGCCAGATCTCCTCTCCACGATACGAATCGGTACACAGCCCCGAAGGAGCCGAGTGAGACGGGTTCTGAGTTGTACCCGTAATCCGACTCGCCACCCTACGAATGGGGCTTACACAGCCATGTTGGTGTCAGCTGGCTCGAGTCCTGCCTCGCCGAGCCGCAATCTAGGCAACGAGATCGAACGCATTGTCGAAGTTTCCATTACTCACTTAGTCGGTGAGAGAAGTTGGAGGCTTTGCAGCCTCCGTTTCCAACAGCAGAAATCGGGGACACTTTCGTGGCCAGTGACATCCTTGTAACCTTATAGTTGCTGGGAGTCACCTGGTTGGTAATGGAGGGGTGAGAATGTCAAACATTTGCCGCTGCGATGCGGTTGCTGGCTTGCAGACCAACTTAGCTTGCAGGGGGGGTTCATAGAGGCAGGTTTTATGTCATTGGAGCAGCCTTGTACAGTACACCGGGTGAGTCGACTTAAATATGCCTTGTCCCTCCGAGTTGGGTTGGGAGTCACGCACAATTCCAATTCCTGCATTCTGGTCTATTCAGTCCGCTATTTGAACAAGTCTTCCGACCCACGCTCCCCTTCAAATCTCAACCCTATTCCTATACCACGACAAGCCAGTCAAATATCAAATTAAGTCAAGATGTGTCTCTTCTCCAGCCCCAAACCGCGCCGCCGGCACGCATACATCGAGGAAACCTACATCGCACCTCGACCCGTCTCACGGCACTCTCATCATCATCACGGCCACGGCAGATCGTCATACACCGAAGTTAGAAGAACCTCTCGGCCAGTGAGCAGAGAGTATATCGCCCCTGCGAGGATGAGCCAGAGCAGCTACAGACGAAGCGCGCCTGTGGTCGTCGAGGAGAGGAGGAGCACAAGGTCTTACCGTCGATAAACCAGCAGTTTGGACTGGAATCACAGTTGGTGCCGGAGGTTCGAAAGCAATGAGAAGTCGTTTCGATAATACGATTGATGGTTTTAGCGTGGCGGAGTAAAGGCCAGGGATGAGCGTGTAAGGTACTAAGGAGTATGGTTGGTTGAGCGGGGCGCATTTGGTGGATTCATTTTTCTAGCGTATTTCGTCATATTCCAGCGTAATTTCATGGTCAGTTGAAATGTGTGTTATTTTTGAAGCTCGTGAGCATCGTTAGCTGTTGCCCAGATGAACCAATTGCGTGATGATGACGATCCCACGCTCCGGCCGTTGCAATTTCCAGACTCCAAGCAAGTCTGCCACGCCCATATCGCTTACTCTTCCAGCAACCAGACATGCGAGATTCAGAGGAAGGGAGTCGGTCACGTGATCATCAGCCAAACCGCTGACGAACTGTTTCTGCGTAGAACCCTTCAATCGATCACAAAAATTCAAACCAGCTGGGTCTACTACTGTTCCTCACCTGAGTCTTGTGCCTTTCGCCTTTCTTTGGGTCGGGAGCGTTGAACACGAGGGGTCAACTTCGGGGAAGAGGAGGGGCCCTGAAATTAAGCGAGCACTTCACTGCGAGACGACGTCATCGGTCCTTCCTCCGCATCTGCAGTCCGTAGAGACTCCTTCTTCATCCCAAAACATCAAATACAAACAAGCCAGGACCCTGAATCTGCACAGCCTCCCTGTCCAAGCAGAATTATATCCTCATATCCTGGTTCTTAATATCCGTGATCACCCATCTCCACATATTTGCAAGGTTCGTCAGTCTACCTGCAAAGTAATCAGATGACGTTGCTGAGGTCGCGACGACAAATGGGAACCATAGAACTGGAAGGTGCTGACCGGAACAACAGGAAGTCGACTCTCGATCGCATTCGAGATTCAAAATGTAAGTCAACCCGGAATGCCATGCTCTGGCACATCACCATGCGACGCAGCAATTCCCGCAAGTCGGCGGACAAGAACTCTCCTCTCAGACACCTGTAGAGACATTCCATGGCCCTTTGCTTGCCTGCGACACGTTGCTGACCTTCTGCCTCCTGCAGGAATCGAGCCCTCTCCATTCGTTCCAACAAGAATTCCAACTCCTCCTCGGGCGCCCGTCATGGCTTCAGCTTCAGTTCCCTCCGCGGTACCGTCCAACCCGAGCTGAGCAAGAAACTCTACAAACTAATTAAGTCCGAGAATCACCTCATTCAAAACTACGAAGCCGCTGGTAAAGAACGCCTTTCCATCGCAAGCCAACTCTCCGACTGGGGCGAAGCCACCACCGACGAGGCAATCAGCGATATCTCCGACAAGATTGGCGTTCTACTCTCCGAGCTTGGTGAACAAGAGGATCTCTACGCGCACAATTTGGATGACAGCAGAGCTATTTTGAAGACAATTAGGAACACCGAGAAGAGCGTCCAACCCAGTAGAGATAGCAAAGCGAGGATCCAGGATGATATTGCCAAGCTGAAGGCGAAGGAGCCGGAAAGCGCGAAGTTGGTTACATTGGAACAGGAGCTTGTTCGAGCAGAGGCAGAGAACTTAGTTGCTGAAGCACAACTTACCAACGTCGTACGTCTGCATCCTTGACACAAACCCATGCCCCATGACTCACAATTGGGACAGACTCGTCAGAAGCTGAAGGAGGCATACGCTGCCGAATTCGCAGCCACCATTGAACGCGCGGAGAAGCAAATCATCCTCGCCCGACACGGCCGCAGACTTCTCAACCTCCTCGATGATACACCTGTCGTCCCAGGAGATATTCGGCCAGCCTATGAACACACCAACCAGGCCCGTCAAATCCTCAACGACGCAGAAGATGACCTAAAGGACTGGCAGCCGGAATTGGAAGACGTTCCTTCAAATGCCGAACTCAACGACAACCTGATGCCGAGTTCAGCGAGCCAGCGCCAACAAACTCTCGAGGGAAGTGTTATGGGTGGCGAGAGCGTTGGCCATCACGTTGCTGGCGAGCATTTGGAGCAGAACGCTGATGGAAGCCGGATCTCCAGTGGAACAAGTGTTACTACAGGTCCTGTTACGCAGGCAAATTACCCTCAAAGTGAATCTGTAGTCTCGGCGGTGGCATAGGATGCTTCTTTGACGAGGGGTGGTCTTGTAAAATTGATGTATTGGCCTGTTCTTCTTTTCGGTTGCACGGGAATTGGGTTGTGTTTCGCCAAACCATTGCATACCTTACTGAGTTTCTTCAGCATGGGTAACAAAATGTAAATATAGTTTTTCCACTGTTCGGAGATGTCCTAGAAATAACTCCGAACGCTTGCTGATGCTCACGAACTAGTCAACTCACCCGCCAAAACATCCAAGAAAGCGTTGTTCACTCCCTTCCAATAAGTATTGAATCGGAAAACACGATTGAAGGAGGGACTAAGAGCCACAACTTCGGCGTTTTCTTGCATCTTATTTCTGTCATTTTTGGAAGTCTCAGAAGTTAGTCCTTGTGGTTATGTACGCATCTCCTTCCGCTGGCTCCATTTATCGAGCAAGTGCTGCAGCAAAGTTATTCACACAGACTTCCCATCAGTCCATCCTCTCCTCTGTACAAGGCCGTTTTCTTCCTACTCATTTTTACCAACTGAATCTTCAAGCAAAGAAAATCAGTAATACGCCCAAGCGCAGCTTATGCCAAGCTTGGGACAGCCCAGGAGTAGTATGTGCTCAGTGTAGCCTTCGCACTGCTCGTCTGCACTTGCTTGATATCCCCTGTCCCTCCATTAATCAAGAAATGCGTGATATACGCGTTCAAATCCGTAGACTGCGAACTCGGGAACGCACAATGAGAATGGCCCGAGAAACCAAAGTTGCCCGTGGCGCCATTTGCACTATAGATTAGCTGTCCAATCTCCTGGCAAGCGGTCATGCTGACAGGACCAAGCCAGTCAATGTCGTTTTCAATTACAAACAACCCACGGGGATACACAAGACCAGTCAGCATGTGGTGGTCCAAGGGCAGGGTGCTGGTTACCTTTGCGTAGGTGTTGAACGGGGTTCCGAACCACGCATTCTCGCTGATAATTTCCCCAGCGGTTTGAATGTTCTTCCCGGCCGCCTTTTCATTGTCAGAGATACGCCAGCATGCTGCTCTTCCAGACCCGGACTCTTGCGGGATGGTGAGCGCGATGCGCTGATCGAGGGCGCCAACGATGAAGGCTCCCTTTCCGTTCCGCGAGCAACCCGAGACCCCAAGACGCTTGGGGTCGATATTGTGGCCTGCTGTGCTCTCCAACGCGTCGATGAGGCGGGACACACCCCATGCCCAGCCGGTGGTGGCGCCGGTGTTCATGGAGCTGCCATACAGGTCGAAGAATTTCCCCTTGCCATGGGAAGCGCTGTTCTGCTGTGCGGCCATCTCGTCGTTGCCAAAGGTGATGCTTCCGACGCCTGCTGGGATGGGGATGCTGACTCCTCCGATACCAATGATTGCTGGGTATGGAGCAGTTCCGCCGGTTGGCGCCTTGATTATTGCAGAGAAGGTGATGGATTTCCCACCTTCAGTGACAGTGACGGATAGTTTTCCAGCTGAAAAGCTTCCCGCCACAGCCCCCGCCTTCGGTATCGGCTTGGTTCCCAGTTCATACTTCTGGAAGGGGTCGTTGATCTCTTGTCGGCGGCAGGGCCAGTCTGCCTTGCTCTTCACTTTGGTGCCGTTAGCGAAAGTGAAAGGATCAGGGAGCTTCGGGTCGCTTGTGAAACTGTAGCCTGATGGGAGGCCACATCTCACATCAACGAACTCCGTGGCGGAAACCGGGCTCTGACGCTTCTCCATATTCAGAGCCAGATTGGCGAGCACTGGGATGGCCAACAATAAGATCGAAGACAAGGATTTTATCGTGAAAGCCATTTTTGTCTATCTTCAAGCTTATAAGAACGTTGAAGAAGTCTCCCTGAATAGTGGATGAAGGTGTGGGTGCCGTCTTAAACAGCATAATGGACCTTCGGCCGGCGGCTGGCGTGGGCACAATTTCTATTCTTCCTCCCCATTCCTAGAAGAAAGACGTATCCGCTAAGGATCAGATATTAAACGGCGGGTCGGAAAATCTGTACTTCCACACGTACTTTACCAGCTGATAAGTTCAAAATTTCAGGAGAGCGAATGAGAATCGAGGGGACCAGGGGCTTGACGCGAGGATATATTACATGCATTACCCCAGAAAGACCCCCAGAGACTGGATTGAGTGGACATCAGACGTTGAGCCGGCAGCTGCCCATCAGGCTGAATATTCTGCCGCTTCGGGTGGGCTTGATTCGATTCGGGTGCGGCTGACCCCTTTCCCAGACATCGGTTTCGAACATCTGAAGTTCGGGAATGCATCCATATTCCTTTCTTCCGGCTTGGACTCATATTCCTCTTCTCCAGCTCCACGCCTCATGTACATCTCGGGGTCCTGACAGAACATGGCGCGTCTCTGCCAATATTGTTTGCTGTCTCGAAGCAGCTGCTCGGTCAGTACCTGGCATGCCACCATCAACAGTCATTTGTGTATCTCCCCTCTCGCGCAAATAATATTGAAGTGCTGGGGATAAAACGGAAGGTTTGTTGTCCGGCTTGAGTCAAGAATTGTACACTTACAACCTCTTTCCTAAAATAAGCTGGACAGCTCTTTGACCATTCCGGCTTGCTCTGTACACCATCGACCACATCATAACACGTATCTGAACCTTGGCCCCTCAATCTCATCCCCAAAACCAGCAGGTCCTCCTTCCACCTTACCATCCCCAGAGATCCTGGCCACGGGACCATACCTATGAATTCAGTTAACATCACTCCCAAAAACTCTAATCTCCCATCCCCACACTCGCCATTTAGTACCGGAGAAGTAGCTCTAAGAAATACGTACTTCTTATCAAGCTGCCGATTCTCCCACGTAAGCAACCCTCTCAGTCCCACCGCAAGCAAGGCATTGAATAACATGAACCCCGCACAACACCACATCCCCAACCTATAACACGGCGCATCCTTCGCAGGATACACCCTTGTGCCCAGCAACGGCCCACACTGACCCACCAGTCCCAAAATCCCCAATCCAGCACCCCGTCTCGTATCACTACTCGCATTGTTCGCAACCCAAGGAAGAATATTAGTGATCGCGGCAAATATCCCACTCGCAGCAAGAAAGACGCCCATGTATATTGGTCCTGTTGAAGAGGTGGCAGCGAGGAGGATGTACCCGACAGCGCCGATGAGAGAAAGGGCGAAGATGACGAGGGCGCGCTGCTGTGTGCGGTCGGCGATGTAGGTTGATGCTATGACGACGACGAAGGCGAGAAAGTAGGGGGGTGCGGAGAGGCCCTGGGAGTGGATTGGGGAGAAGCCCATTTCTGTTAGGATGGTGGGGAGGAAGACCGGGAGGGAGGAGAAGGAGACGTTGCATGAGAAGTACATTAGTGCAGTGAAGTAGTTCTTGAGGTCAAGAAGAGCGGCGAGGACGTCTGCCCATATGATTTCGCCGATGCGGTGATCTGATTGAGAGCCTACTTGCCGGATTCCTCGAGCGCGAGCTACCAGCTGGTCTTCATGGTTGAGGAATGTGGCTGCACTGGGGCTGTCGGGGAGGGTGAAGAAGGTTATGACTCCGGCAACAATTGAGGGGAACCCTTCGACGAGGAAGAGGAGTCTCCAGTTCGCAATCTTTGATCCATCGCCGCTTGTTATGCCATAAGCTAGAGCACCCGCGAAACAAGTAGCGAGCGGTGCAGCCGAGATGATGAATCCAAGTCTGAGGCCGATTTCATGGCGGAGGTAGAAGTAGGAGAGGTAAAGGGGGAAGGCAGGACCGAATCCAGCTTCGAACATCCCCAGGAAGAAACGGGCGATCATCATGCCGGTGAAGGAGTAGGTTGCTGATTGAAGGGTTGCGACGATGCCGAAACCCGTGACGCAGATTGCGGACCAGATATGTGGTGGGACGACTTTCCACATCAGAATGAGCCACTCGAAGAAGATGTAGGCGATGTAGAAAATGGTAAGGAGCCATTGGTAGTCTGGGGAGGAGAGATGGAGTTGTTTCTGCATGCCTGCGATTTTGGCGTTGCTGGGAAAGAGTTGGTTCAAGAAAGGGCGGGATGGTGAGAGACCTTACCCAATATTGGAGCGGTCCAAATATGAGAGCATGTCTGAAGAAGTTAGCGAGGAAGTTTCCATAAGAGAAAGGGTACGCATACATAGAAACATGATATGAGGAATCAGTCTCCTGTCCAACTTTCTCAGAAGCCTCTTTTCCATTTCTGGAGTCACGTGGGGCTCATTCCCGTGACGTGTAGTTTCAATACCACCTTCATCTCCAGGCTCGCGTTTTCCCGTTCCGAGGGGTGCTGCAGTTTCTGCCGCAGCCGAGTCTTCGTCAGTTGGACATACTTTCTTCTCAAACTTTGAGAAGCAACCCATTATTTCCTAAGGCTCGAGATAATGATCAAACTTCGCAAGCAGAGTCGAGATGATTCGAATAGCACACATTCAAAATGTGGGGAGACAGAAATAAAAGGAAGAAGCAACCCATTGCATCCGCATTCACACAAATGTAACTGTACAATGTGACGATGCGGCATTTTGCCGGTAAGCCTGCTCTAGCTCCGGCAGTCAGCATGCACGCTTTTCCTTCAAACCAATCGACTTGGAGAAATATGCGTTCTCTGGCTGCAGTACCTGGCATCAGAAAGCTTCAAACAGAGCGATAAGCCGTGCGACTGGCTGACTGTGCGGAAGTTGAGCCATAACGGCCCAATGGGAGGGAGTGCTTCCGGGTTGATGTCCGGAGAAGAACACGGAGTAGTTTGGAAGCTAGGCTCGAGCCGGTCTAGATCTGGGGCTCAGAATCGGATGACTGGGCCCTGGGTCAGCATACGTGTATTATTCATGAGACTCTGGGTGCCAAAGTTGGTACTATGAAGAGACTCTCCAACTCCGAACTTTTGACCGTGGCCCGTGGGTGGAGATGGAAGATGTCTGAGCTGGGCGGGTCCATTAAAAGCCCCTTTCCCCGTACTTGGCCAAGCACTGCTAAAAATAGGCCCTGTGCATGGAGGCCATGCTCGGATGAAACTTTGCGCAAACAACCCATCAGAGTGGGTGCTCGGAGTTAGCAAAGGGCCGATGGCCAGGGGGAATGCAAGGAGGAGGGAAAGAGAAAAGGAGATATTTAGAGCGAGAGAGCGGGAAAGTTCTGGTGGAGTGGTGGTGGTGTGGTGGTGTGGTGGTGTGGTGGTGGCACTCGTGGATTCGTGGATGTGGATGCGTGGCAGTGCATGCCACTTCATGCCACTGCATGGTGCCGGCATGATCCGATCCCCAGTGCCGCCCGAGTGGCGTGTTCCACACGGGTCTGTCGATCGCCCCAAGACCACCAATAGCGTTCTGCTTCAGGCGACCAGAGCGCCAGAGAGGGTTCTGAGTCCTGACACCGCGTAATACCCAGCCAGTGGGGGGCACTACTATGAGTACAAGTATGCAGGGCCCTGGGCCGCTGTGGATACGCCCATGACGTTTCCAGTTACCAGGGAACGCCATGGTCGAAGACTGTGGTGCGCTGTTACCCCACAGTCACAGTCTCTGCAATTGAGAACGAGAATAGAGCGAGAATAGAACGAGAATAGAACAGAATAGAGCCAATTGCGCTAGAAAACTACGACTAGAACGCTGTAAAGGCCAGCCAAAGCAACGAGCAGTTAATCCCTCAGACAAGTCGCATCCAACGTGCGTACTTCGTACTGTGTGTGGTATTGCACCCCTGTCTCAGCCACAGGACGACGTCAGGCAAACAAGTGACAGCTCCGTATCCAAGGAGCATCCCTCTGTGATTGACTGCAGCCTCTTGACTGTCTGTGAAACTGTTCGAATCTCTTTGTTCCTGCACTAGACCCCATGGAAGAGCCATTAACAGCATCCGCGGACCAGAATAGCAAACGTCCTATCCTTGCAGGTGCCAACATTCCTAGCAAACAAGCTGCCTCCCCTCCCCCTCGAAGGTCGTAAACCTCAACGTCCACGTCCGCAACCTTCTGTCTGCATCTTCTTCCAGTCGTTACCTCTGGCTCTGATCGTACAGCTCGCAGTCATTCCTCCAGGCACTCCGCGGGGTACGGTTATCGCAGTCACCACACTCGTTTGGCACACCCCCCTCACTCGAAAGTCCCATTACCCCGACACTTTCTCCCGACCTTTCTTTGCTCTCAACGCAATCTGTCCACTCCTGCCCGAGAGTGTCGCACGGCACTGGCCTGCTCTTATATCTGGTTCCTTTCCCCTTCACCTTTAGATCAAACACTGGAGGGGTCAGCGACGCCGCTGCCACGTAACTTGCAAACGCGCCCTCCCTCCTCCAACTCCACCTTCCAACTCCACCATCACACGCAACACGGCGATCTATAAGATCTGAGGTATAGAAGAGCTCTTACAAATATGGAGCAACGTAAGTCACTCAGACGCAAGGTCTCCTCCTTCTTCAATCCACAACGGTCTCTCTCAACAGTCAGCGAGGTCGAGGAAGGTACACGGGAAGAGGAGCACAAAGAGGAAGTCCTTCAACAAGCCAACATGCTCTCCGATTCCACCCCTTCAAGACCATCGCGTCTCCGTCGACTCTCTTCCTTTCTTCCCTCCATCAGCACCCAATCTAAGCTGCAAAAAGATGTTCTACGAAAGGCTGTTCCACGGAAACAGCTCCCGGCGCAATTCGAAGCACCTCCCACGAACGCTCCAGCGCGACTTCCGCCAGCAGTACCTAATCTGACCTCCGAATCTTCGAACATGCCTGTCGCTGCTCCTCCGAATCGACTCCAGAAGCCCAACGGTCGGCCTCTTTCTGAAGACGAGTTCTTACGTGCTGCCGAAACAGCCCTACCAACAACGAACGGCATGCTGTTGTCACCACAAGTCGTTCAATCCGAAAACGTCCACGGTCGTGTCGTCTCTGGTCCTGCGAGTAGCAGTCCAGTATCATATCATTCTGAGGGCGAGGGTGGCCATACGGCGATCTCAAAGTTGCGACGCAAGAGCTGGATGCCCGGAGGAAAATCTCGATCCAAAACAGCGTCTCAGGAGGAGCGCGAGAACTTGTTTTCAGCTTGGATCAACGCCGGACAACACAAGATCGACTATAACATCAACGGGTTGCTGAGCGGCGAGAGAGTGAGTTTGCTGACTGCCTTCCTTTCCCCGCATGCTAACGCGCGCTCCAGGTGCCCGAACTCTGGGACGAGTCGGCAGACACTTACGTATATCTGTCCTCTCGAGGTCAAGAGCGCGGTCCGTCCTTCAAAGTTCATTCGCTCGTTATCCTGAGTTCGAGGCAGTTGATGGAGGTCCTTGTCGGCGATAATGTACATGGCGAGGCACAGGGCAATGGTTTCAATGGTAGAGAGAGTATGTCCGCAAAGTCCTTGGAGGAAGCTACGCGTAATCTCGCTGTTCAAAGCGTCGCTAGCCCGCCATACACACCCACTACCTCATTTTCGGAAGGACGGTCGATCTATGATAGCTCAGTCGGATCGATCAAGTCATTCGGTGACTTGGGTTCTGGCGAAAAGCACCTCTACTTCCCCATGCACGAGATGACACGAAGCCAACAACGCAGCCCGCGGCAAGGTGATATTCAAAGTACGATCGATGTTCGCAATCTGTTCGCGTTCTTCACCGGTCAACCTCTTGTGGCAACTCGCACATACCCGTCCCAATTCCACATCTTCTGCTCGATTGCGGCAATGCTCAAGAAGTTCGAGTATACCAATTTCGATGGAACATCTTATGGAGAATGTGCTCAAAACAGCTTTCTCTTCTACTTGGAGGAACAGCAGTTGGCAGATGTCAGAAACAGCAGAGAAGCAACCCTCGAGGGGCTTATCTTGGGAGAAGCAATGAAGTGCGCTGAGTTGTATAATGAAGCTTTCACTCATGCCGCTGGAAAATGGAACGCGATCCAAGAGATCAAGTCCCCCCTCTTCAACCAACTTTCCACCGTTACCCGAACTCGGCTCGACAATGCCTCACGACAGCTTAAGGCTCGCCTCCAGACGGTTAATCTACGCCTCGAGAATTTTGAATTCCCGTCATTGTTCGCAGGCATCGCATCTTCCACCTCGCTTGAGGAATCCAAGGCGATCAATTTCAAGAACTGCAAGTCCGATTATGAGAAGCTCCGCAAGGTCGTTCGATCCTACTACGTTGATTTACATGGGCAGTGGCCACCGAAAGCCAAGAGCAAGAAGAACGACTTCAATGAGAGTGGTCTGAATAGACTGGTTTTGAAGTGTCTGTACGACGATTTCGCGAGTCTTTACGATTACTTGGTCGATCGAAAGTCCCTCACAACCAGAGCTTCCAGTACGTCCTTGGATCTCGGTGCAACGAATGGTTCTGCTTCTGTAGCTGTCCTTCGGAAGCTCCTCGCTGAGTTTGACGCTTCAACTCCACCAGTTCAGCCACCGATCCCCTTCGACGTCCCTCTCATTCCCACGATTGCATCAATCGAACCGAACTATGTACAGCTCTCTCCAACTGATCAAGTCAAGGCTGACAATCGAAAGCTGAAGTCCCACGAAGCTACCCTCATCTTGACCAAGTCCCACAACCTGGACGCGGAAGTTGGTAAGAAGTTTATGGATATGTTCCAGGAGTTTGAGACGAAGGAGTCGCAAGGCAAGAACGTTCAAGAACTTGCTGAGCAGCGAATTGGGTACTGGATCTTCCTCTACGCCGTTCTTCAGTCTCTGCCGCTCCTCATTGTTGATGCACCTGGTCTTCACTTCACCAAGCACGTCGAATACTTCCTGTGTAAGCCTCCTTTGGGCCCCAGCCCTTGGATTGATGAAGCTGCTCGCGGTGTTCAGATGAGCCTGTACGAAGTCAAAGGTACCGGTGGATACTCTCTTTTACCTGACGATATGGTCAACCATGGTGTCGAAGCAATATTTCGGCGATCCCACTGCTGGCAATTGGCCGAGATGTGGGTTGGATCAGATACCGAGACCCCGCAAACCCAGACATCCGGACCTCCCTTGTCTCCGCTTTCCCCGCCTCCTGTCTTTGGCAGCTTCAGTGGAGATGGAATGGCAATACGGGCAAGTTCTCGTCCTCTCAATAGAAGCCCCGTCATCGGTCAACATTCGGAGTCATCCAGCCCGACCCCTCAACCCCGAAGCCGTACCAACAGTCGCCATCATCGCCAGAGCAAGAGACAGAGTATCGCATTGGGCCTCGAGAAGTGTGACAGGGATTTTGGCGAAGATTTGTACACGAGTTCAGGTGGGTCGAGACCAACAAGCCGAGGTGGTAGCCCGATGATTGGTCCTGGTGGACGACGTAATTCGAGCATACCCAGCGGAGGTGGAATGGACAGCAGACCGGCGAGCGCAACTACGAATACCGGCATGACGTTCGACGATATCCTCGGTGACATTCCCGGCCAGGCTGGTGGCAAGAAGGGGAAGAAGAAGTAAAACGGGGCAATGCTTGGATGGGAGCCGTTAGGTACAATTAAAATGTTTGAGTGGCATAGCGGTGGAGTTTTAGCGTTGATGATCGATGATTTTTCTTTGTCTCATGATGATTTTCGTTCCCTCCCTCCTAATATGGCAGGAGGGGAGGATATACCCCAAATCAAAAGCAATGCGTTGTATGCTAGTAGATACCTTTCCGGCTTTTCGAGAACCATTGATTGTATGTAGTTATAATAGAACACTGAAAATTCCAAAATCAGATGTCGTCGTGATTCATTTCTCTGGGACTTCGTGAAGTTATTCGAGACTCCAAATTCGTTGTTCGGAGGCGAGTCGGAATTCACTTCTAATATCAGGAACCAAAAATTCGCCTTCTATTGGACAGCACTTTTGTTATGCTTTCCCATATAACTAGGGCCAAAGCCTCGCTCCCAGGTAATCTTTTGCTATATGGGGTTCCTTTATTGAGTGGGGCTATGGCTGATGATTTTAATTCCTCGAACTTTTGATTATAATGTTCCTTATACCAATAAGTAAATAGCTTGAAATAGAGAAGATATACCCATAACTGCGAACGCAAGTGCTATAAAACGTAGCTAATTTTCCATTAGGCAATAAGACAGCTGTTCAGGGGGTTTAATTATAAGGCCTTATATAGTATTATAACGACTTCCAAGAAACCGAACAATTTTTTGTTTTCCTTGTAATCTTTCACTTTGTTACGAAGTAATAATAGAAAGACTCTACCCCCCTTTAAGAGGCCCCGGTTAGATAGCGAGATATGAGAGGGTTAGGAATCTAGAAACCCCCACATGTGGTTTGTTACCTTACGAGCCATTGTTTCATTAGGGAACAAGCTCGAAGCCTCGATTACCTGGGTACCACAGGGTGAGGTTCCCTTGCACTCTACCATCTTTGGAGGCTTTAATGTATACACAACTGTGAGAGCATCTGAAGCGAAATTGTAGTAGTTCGGTAAACCCCCTCACAGCAATATCATATGGATGTATGAGTCAGTTGACTCTTCAAGATAGCGCTCTCTGGTTAAGGTTATTGTGTTAGTTTGAATTGGGTACATTCACCATCCTCTTGAATAACCGTTCGATTTGTTTGGCAGCGCCAATAGTGGAATTTGAAAAAGCTTGAAGCAGTTAAGGCATCCCTTAAGTTCTCTGCGTATGGTCCGGGTCTCTTTGTTGTTTTGAATTACTGCAAGCCGCGTTAAACAACAACCAAGGCTTCTGTCATAAACTATGGTTGCTATCGTATAGTTATGCGTATATGCATTCCTCTACCTAACATGTCTCAGGCTTAATGCATCCTTCCTAGTCCCCTTTGCCTCCCTCGCCGACTCCATCCCCTCTATGCGCTCTCCCCTTTCAGTGGCACATCAACATTGATACACTTGCTGCAGTGGTCACGAGCATTTGGGTCGAGGACGTGACTGCTACTGTAGAAAGGACAGCGTACTCCACGTTTATAGCCACCACCGCCCGGGCAGGTGGTCTCCCATTCGGAACGGGTGACCGCGCGGCATCTGCTGCAAGAATAGAGGATTTGGCTGCATATGGTGGGGTGGATGGGTGCTGGTGGTTGGTCTTGTTTCTTGTACTTTTTAGTAGTGTTGAAGCTTTTCTATTGCTTGTTGATAGTGTTGATCCCAAGGTAGGGTGTGCTTTGGCAAATAATGTTGAGTTGAAGATAGAGAGATATTGTGAAGTACAGTCGGTCCGGTCCAAAAGCAACAAATAAAAATAAAAATCACTATAATACTAGTTGATATAAATCGTATTAATTAAAACGATACTATATACTCTAGGGATTAATTCTATACTCTCGAAATTATAATATCTTTATTATTAAGGGAGTTATAATATATATAATTAAGCGAGCAAATATATTTGCGTTTTATATAGTCATTTTTTTACTTTGTTGTTACGTAACTGCCCCCCTCTATTGACCGCTCTTCTACAATTATATTAATATCTCAATAACTACAAATATAATTAAGTACCCCTCTTGAATACTTCTAATGGCTACCTCTATAAACTTTCAGAAACGCAAGCGAGCTGATTTAACTCTTGATTTAATTACAGTTCTCACTATAGCTGAAGAAGCTGCAATCCAAGCAACTATTAACAAACGGTATAGGAAATCCTCTAATATAGAGGATAATTCTGATAATTCAGATATTGAACCAAGTAATAAAGAGCTTGAAGATTCGACCCTCTTTTGGGTTCAGCGGAAGCTTCTTATTAGTAGAAATAAGACGATTATTTTAGAGAAGCCTATAGTTATATAGCGAGATCAGAGACTTATAGAATAAACTAGTAAGTTTCTTACTTATTTACTTATTTTTATATTATAATATAAGTATACTAAGAATATTTCTAGCTTCCAGAGGCTTGTATTACTTCAAATTAATAAAGGAATTAGTAAAGCTATTAAGAACTTAATAAATATATATATATAACTAGAGGGCAAAAGATACTCAAGCTATAGTATAATCTAGTAGGCTTAAAACCCCTATAATTATACTATCTTTTAAATAAAAGAGGCTATAATTCGATATTATTAGAGGGCCAATTAATATTCCTAGGGATATATAATTAAGAGAAGAGTAAAGGCTTAAAGATAAAAATAATAGAGCAAACGAACTATTTCTGGATACCCTTATTAGAGATGCTTATAGATATAATAAAGCTCTAGATATACAAATAACTTATTAGGAAATCCTTAATAATATAGATATAAAGCTAGTATAAATAAAAGACTCCTATACCTCCCGTATAATTACTAACTTATACTTATTCCGGTAATATATCTAATAGCTTATAAAGCCAGAGCAATATTAGCTAGAAAGAATTAATATATCTCTCTTAGTAGCCGCTAGTAATTATTGTTTTAATAATAGAAAGACGCTTACTCGGCGAATTAGGGGGTTATTTAATTACTATTAATAGTAGTATAGTATTCCGTAAGAGGCTAAGGGTAGTAAAAGAAATAGAGCGTCTTATCTAGATAATAAGGATATATTCTTAGCCTATCGAACTTAATTAATTAATTAAGAGCTTAGAATAATATTACTAAACGATTTCCTGAATACTATTAATTAAAAGATTTTACCTTAATTATTATTAATAATTGACAAGCCTATTACTTGTAGTATAGCTTACTTATAGCTTTCTAGGCTCGGTTTTTATTGCTATAAGACTAAGAAAGGACTTTATATGAATGGATATAAATGATCTAATATAATTCAGTATTATTAAGAGGTGTTTTTACTACTAATAAACGAGCTTTTATTATATATAGTTTAATATAAGAAGAATAAAGCTAGTATGTAGTATATAATTCAACCTATACTTCTAATTAGAGGTCAGGTATATATAATATACTTCTATAATAAGAGGTATTTCTATAGTTTCAATTATAAAAAGAGCCTCTAGCTAGTAGATAATTAGCAAAAAATGCCCGGAAAGAGTAAAGGAAGGCTAATTTATAATTCTGAGTTTGTAGGCCCTAAGGGATATATTAGGATACTAAATAATAAAGGCATCTTTATCTCAAATAACCCCGATTTGAATACCCGTTAAATTATATATCCAGGCTTAAATAGAGACCCCTAATAGGATATAAAACAGCTACTAGTTCAGATTACTAGGATACTTAATATATTTAAATAGAAATACCTAAACTATATAGCTATTCTAATATTTGATTAGTTTTCTATATATACTTCGTATAGTAAAGGTATACTAAATACCTTTAGTATAAATAAGGTACTAGAGGAGATTGAAAAGGGTAATATTAAGCCCTATAGGAGGGATATATATTTCCTACCGGAGTATATAATTCCGGGGCTATAGGGTACTATTCAAGTCCTTTGGTAACTTAATCCGAATAGAGAAAGAGAGCCTAAGGGTATAGAACAGATTTTTATTAAATAAGGTTGCAATATCCCTAGCTTAAGATTTAAGTACCTAAAGGGTACTAGATGTACTATATCCCTTAGATATCCTCCCGCTATTAAACAAACGTGTTATTTAGCTTGTATTCTATTGAATTACCAAGACTTTTTTAAAGAGAAGTCTTAAGTTAAAGAGCTTATTACGGAGTGAGGGTATAAGGCTGTATTTTTACCGAAGTTCCACTGCGAAATCAACCCAATTGAGATATATTGGGGGTATAGCAAAACTCGATATTATTAAGTAAAGAAGACTAGCTTCCCAGATACCAAAGCTAAGGTGGTAGAGGTACTTGAAGCTTGTTCGATTGAGACTATATGAAGGTTCTGTAATTATATATTCCGCTGGATGGATATATATCGGAAGGGATTGAGTATTAAACAAGCTGCTTGATATATAAAGAAGCAAAGATGCTATAGAACGATATCTAAAACGGTAATAGAGGAATGGGATAATATATAAAAGCAGGAGAGCGAAGGTAGCTAGAGTTTATGGAATTAGTTTGGCCAAAATTAGCTTGAATTCTATATAACTAGGGCCCTACTATATATATATAATATATAGTACTAGAGAAAGCTATATTTGATATTTAGGAAGGTTCTTCTAAGCTTATAGGGCTTAAATATTAATATTATATTAATAATAAGGCTGGTAAGATATTGTAATATTCCCTTAAAGTACGGGCTTATGTAACCTTAGCGAGTAGAAATATTCGCATTTTGTATAACGAAAAATCAATAAAATAAAAAGGGTCCGTATACTTTAGGCCTTAATTATTAATAAACCACAAATTATATTAAAAATCCGATTAATAGGTATTTTTCGCCTGGTTCTATTCTATAATTGCATAACTTAGTATAAATTAATTGGGGTTATAGTTAAAAAGTTATTATGGGCGTAAAAGAGCGACCAATTTGTTGCTTTTGGATCGGACCGACTGTAGAGGAAAAGTCGCTGCATTTTATAGATAGTCAGAAGTTTCTCTCGTATTCAAGAACTGAATCAATGATTCCGTGCTTCGACCAATGGGTCACCAATTGTGGATTGAACACTAATTCGTAGGTACATCTAATACTAGTCCATTCACAGAAAACAATTTTACAAACTCCCATCGCTTACTACTTTGCACCTCTGGATTTGCGCAGGGACTATTTTGTATGAATAAATAACCACCTCAAACCTAACCACGCGAGGATGTGAGAGAAGGCAGATACTGAATGGTATTAGAAAGGATAGTTATGAACTGGCTGGCGTGGGACGAGAGAGTTATTCACAGGGCTAGTTAATCCGATCAGCTCACATCTTAGAGGGGGTTTTCCACTCTCATTCTACGCATAGTGTATCATCACACGCATGCTACACAACTTAAGCTTTTTATTTTTTCGGATATGAGACTTGTCAAAATACCAAGATTTCGATTTCGTTCAAAGTTGTGTTTTACGCAAGCCGCCCCCAATTCAGCCCCTGCACAGCCGAAATTGCAGCTGATTGGTTGAATAACCAACCTCACGAAATCGACCTGGAGCACAATATACCCCGACTCTATGCTGCGGATTTGAGGGTTATTAGAGTGCTGACGAGGAAAACTCTATTATGCACTTCTTATCTGTAGACCTTAATTTAAGACGGTGAAAGTGGAGTCGTGTATTCGGGAAGCAATTCCCGGACTGAAGCACATGCATGATCAGGAACCGATATCGCTACCTTGGACTATCAACTTATAAAGTACAGAAATGAATTGAGAACTGCAAAACTGTAAGTGTTTAATTCACTTGCTAGTCAGGTTCCTGGTTTCCGGCCAGTTACTAATTATGAAGATCCAATGCTTTTTTTTCCCTTCCAGCCTTGGCTTGTCTCTCCGTCCCCGCCAACGCAGTGCACTGCACCCCAACAGCAAAAGCCCTTAATGGCACCTGCACCGAGTCTCACAACTCTCACTACAAGGTCGACTCCTTTCACTGGATCGCGTATGCTCAACTACCTCTCAAATACTGGAGATATCAGCAGCCACAGACCACGAGCTGGACGGGAGAACGCAAGGCGGATTCCTTTGGAAAGCAGTGTGTGGGCTATGGCGTCAATCTTCTGAGTTAAGCATTGCCGAGAGAGTTGAAGATGCTGATTGCACCACACTGCCACCGTCAGATACGTACAAAACGCCGGTTCTTAGTTCCGAGGACCGTTTGTTTTTGAACATTGTGAATCCGACGAAGCTTCATGTGGGAGTTTGGGTCCATGGGTATGTTTACAGTCTACAGAGGTACATTGTGGGAAAAGGGGGTGGCTAAAGAAACGGGGGCAATTATCAAAAAGGCAGCAGTGCTGATCTGAGGTACAATTCGAACTTTATTGTCCAGGCTTCACTCGAAGCAGGAAATCCCAGGATTGGAATTGGAATCAGTTATCGGCTACATGGTGAATTCCAAGAATATGAGACTGGAGATAGATGGAAAGCTGATACGAGCAGATTGAGGTTTTCTTTTCTCAAAGAAAATTGTTGATGAGACGCTGGGGAACCTGGGGCTTCGCGCCCAACGGTACTTCATACTTCGACACAGGATCTTCAATTAGCTAACGGAAGATAGTGCTGTTTTATCTTGGATTCATGAGAAGCATTGCGGAGTTTGGAGGTAATCGTTCGATTACGATCTGGGGAGAAAGCGCGTAAGCAGCGGCAATGTCCACACAGCCTACCTCATTGACACAGCAGAATGGCGAAGCAGGTTCTATTGGATTACAACTTATTGCATACAATGGCCAAAACGATGGATTCTTCAGAGCGGGAATTCTATAAAGCGGATCCTCAATCAGATGAGGCAAGGTGCTCAGGATATTAGCAATGAAATCCGTGCTAACCATCACATGAAATAACCTGGGGTCAATGTAAATTATTTTGCCTAGCGAAACAAAGCGGCAAGTTGACGCTCGTAGATTTACCCTCTATCAATATACCAGAGCTTGTATGACAACATTACCTTCGCAACCGGCGGTATTAACGCAACGAATACGGTAGACTGCCTTCGCTACCTATCGTTCGAGACCTTTACAATGTTTTGAACTCTTCGGTCACCAGCGGAGATGTAAATATCGCTCTATTGTAGCAACCTTTCATCAACTTACACCACACAGCTCCAATATCCTGTAATCGACAGCAATTTCATGGCGCAGCCTCCAACTATCCAACTCTACAACGGCCAATTCGTCAATGTGCCTACTGCAACTTCGACGAAGGCGCTTCATTCGCATCTGGGAGTGTAAGCACCGACGCTGACTTTCCTGCATATATGGAATCCGTCAGATTTGTTACCGAGAACTCCTCTGTCCTTGGTATACTCTCTATCCTGTGGCCCGATATCCCGGCCATCGGCATTCTAGCTACCTTTACCGGCCGCCCAGCTGCAGCCCCTGGTGGCCTTGGGTTGCAATTTAAGCGTGCCTCTTTGATTATCGGAGATGCACTCATGCACGCGCCGCTGAAACTCATGACAGTGATCTGGGTTGCGAGTAACTCAACGAGTTACAGTTAACACTTTAACGATGTTCGGAATGAAATCTCGTACTCTTTTGGAGCTAATCACTTTCAGGAGGTGTCATTTGTAGTGAATAATATTGAGGGGGTGGGGTATATTCAGAAGAGTGGCAAAGATCCATTTCCCAATAAGCTGGACAGTTATAAGAAGTTGGCGAATTTTGATAACGAAGATGTGGAGTTCTTTCATGCATCGTTTGGATCCAAATGATTCTGGAGGAATGTTGAATTCTTCTGGGGAGATGAGTTGAAGTGATAACAGCTGACGAGTTTGGGGTTTCAGTGAAAAGTGTTGAGTGGCCTGTGTATGGAGCTGTTGATGGCCGGAATTATGTGTTCTATGCCAATGTAACAAATCCGGATTTGACATCGCGGGAGGATCACCCCTATTTTTAGATGGGTTTAAAAATAAGTCAAGCGAGGGAGAAGAAGCGAAGCTACTTGGCAACGCGAAAGTTCAGCGCAACGCTGAATGACGAAAAACTGCTAACAAAGACACATCAGCAGTTTCAATCAAGCCATGGGAGAAGCAAGCATATATAGTGCAGCAAACGGACGTGAATGGCGAGTACCATGGTACGGACACCTTGGCTGTATTTTGGTGTTCTCGTGTTAGGAGCAAATGACCGACCTCAATTTGGGGGCGGGCGCCGCGAATCCGCGGTGCTGCAGGGGTGGGCCGGGGCCGTAACGCAGCGCCAACCCGCATTCTCGTAACGCAAGTGTGGGCCATTTAACGACTACGTGTGCAGCTCTCGAGATATGTTTAGAAAGCGTATTTATAGGCAGTGTGCTGCGATATGCAACAGATTTAAGCTTACCTCTTGTGAGTCTCGTGGCGAGGATTGATGGAGAGGGATTAGGGAGGATGGTTGGGGCCGTCACGTGAAAAGGATGTGAGCTTGGAGGCTAAAGATGGGGTAGTGGGGCTTAGGAGGAATTGACGTGAGAGTTGATTAGGAGTAGGCTTTTGGAAGGAGCGTTTGATTATAAGGCTGACTGATCGATTTGCAACAAACAATGGGAATTCAGTTTCTGTATGCCTGTTGTTGTCGAATGCTCAGACTAGGCGGAGAATTGGAGCACGTCACGTGTTACAAGCGCGTAGCAGAATTACGATGTTTCAAGACTGCCTTGATGTTGGAGCGTCAGCGTAGCGTGTGTGATACAACTCTGCTTTTAGATTGGTTATTTTTAACGTGATCTGGCGATCTGCAACAAAAGCTGGAGAAAACGAGAGGAGGAGGGACTAGTCACGTGATAAACCTCTCGATTTGGTAGGCAACTGAGCCGAGGGGCTGAGCATTTGTCAGACGCGGCCGACAGAGTGCAGAATATCGACAACCTAGGCCTGTTTACAGTTAGAATGCCGGTAAAAATTTGGAAAAGCACTTAGTATGCGTGAATACTAAAGGAAAACTGGCCGTGGCTGTCACGTGGCGTGCTCACGGTCCATACACCGTGGGGTATGGAGAGTCTCATTCGTGAATATGATTGTTCGATGAATAACAAATTGAAAATATCGGGAATGCTTTGCTCTACGTTAACTGGCGTACGTTCTAACATCTGCCAGGAAACCACGAAGCACGGTACATTGGCACAATGCTCGAACCTCTTCGCAACACCACGGCTAACTACTACTTAGCTCTTTGAACCAAGAAGGTCTGCTCGGCAACTCCCTCGGGGATCCAAAGTCCACCGGATTTCCTCTTTCCGGAACAGCAACCGCTTCAGAATCCGGAATAATTTCCACCCGATGCGCCACCGTGATGACAATGTGGTCTCTGAACCCCTTCCTAATAATTTCCTGTATCCGCTTATCAGTTTCTATATCTACATTGCTTGTTGCCTCATCAAGAATCAAGATTTTGCTCTGGCGGGCATAGCCCGAGCCAAGCAGAAGAGCTGCTGTTGCCCCTGGGAATGAGGCTGGGACTTCACGTCTTGGTCCAACCCTCCACGATTCTCAATGATAGACCAGAAGTTAACTTTCGTCAGTGCCTCTACAACTGCGTCTGGGCTAGAAAAACATCTGCTTTGATTGGTTGACTACAGAAAGACGCCGAGGGCAGGCAAACTTGTATGAAGCAGTAACATCGAAAAACTCAACAGAGCCTTTACGCGGCCAGTGCTCATCCGGCACGAAATCTTCCCCTGGTTTGTATTCTGAAATGGTAGTTTCTTCGACTGTTTTTAGACGTGCGATGACCCCGAGCGGGGTCTCCATAGTAGTCCATGTTGCCACTGGTCTCAACAGAACAGTGCTGAATACCACGACAATGTTGAGAGAAATACCGTTTCGTCCGCTAGTTGTTGAATCGCGGAAGAACACAACACGCTGCCTACTAATATCCAGCACGTTGATATGAAGATACCCTGCTACTGCCTTTTTTAAGGCAGTTGAGAGTTGGCAGGAAAACGCAGCACAATTCAGCACAGGAACGAAGTTTCCTCATTCTAGCGATCCCCGAAACAATACTCCTACAATTACGTCTTCGAAACCTCCTCCTCGATGCCGGGAGTATTAAAGATGGGGTTATTATATGATCTGGAAGTGGAAGAAGTGCGTGCAGGGACATCTTTTCAATCAGCAGACTTTGATTTGGAGTGGCATTTGTCCTCTGCTGACGACGAAACTCCACAGCCTGTGTGGACAAAATATGCTCCACCAGAGCAGGGATGACAGGGAGCGTTTCAGTATACTTCATCTGGTTGGAGTCATGGATAAATATTGAGAAGGATAACTTCGAGCCGCCTGACTTGACAGGTTTGAAGAATGAGGAAGAGAAGAAAGATGCAACATCGAAATAATTCATGTCAACTCCGATTCATATTGAATATGGTCAAGAGAAAAATATCCGCCGATGGCGGTGAACTAAATAAATGACAAATTTACACTCCTTGTCTTCTTCCTTTTAAATTCGGAAAATTGCGTTTGGTTAGCTTGAAATATTGTTACCGCTTACGTGTGCATGACTGCTATTAGGTATTACCTCGAAACTGAAACATCCTTTTCTGCGTTATTGTTCGGTTTTGAGGGAAGTAACGTATTGTTATTCCATGAAAGTAATTTGTAAAGTGGCTATGGGTTTGTGCTTTGTCATGCTTGCTGATTATAGCTCTTGAAGCGAACCTGCCAAACAAAACTTGGTTTCATAAGCTGACTGCATGTGAGATATTAGTGTCACAATGTAGTCAAGTGTGGGCTCCGATAGGTTCGATAACTGATCGATAGATAATTGTGCTAATTAGTCGATAATCGTTAATTATTGATAATCATCAGTTATCCATTGATTGCGCAGTACGATTACTGATCGGTAATTATGGATAATAATTTATCGGAACCCACACTGATCTAGTCAAGGCAACAGGTTGACAAGTTGCTTATTTCTTAAAGCATGTGCCACTAACTTGCTTCAATTATTCAGATTCCCCATTTTCACCCCACAGCTGGTCACCTTCATTGCATTTGAATCTCGAATTTGTGACAAGATTTGTCGTTTTTATCAAATCTGCCCGCTTGAGACACTCTCCACTAACTCACAAACTCAAATCTACTCATGACTCAAACCCCAAAAATGGCGCCGCAGCTGGCTTTCCTGGGAATGGGTGCTTTGGGAAAAGTAAGTTCCCTCCTCAGTCTTGAGATACTCAACATGGGCTGACTCAACTTTGCACATACAGCCAATAAGCAAGAACCTGGTACTTAACGGCAAGCTCGAGAAATCGCTCATTCTATGGAACCGAACCTCAAGTCGTGCCTATGAGCATAGTGCACAGATTGGGAACTCAGTTGTCGCTGAGACCATCAAGGATGCAGTCTCCATGTCAGACATTGTGTGGTCTTGTCTTGCGGATCAAGATGCCGTATTTGAGACATTCGAGATAATCCTCAAGGAAGACATCAAGGGGAAGTTATTCGTGGAATGTTCGACTATGGCCATTGAAGCAACGAATGATCTTGCACGAAGAGTAGTTGATTCTGGAGGGGAGTTTGTTGCCATGCCAGGTAAGAAGCTGCCCCTTAATATTTAAATCGAGAGCGTAGTTGCTCACTATTCACGGGAGATTAGTATTTGGAGAACCAGGCATGGCGAATCGCGCCATGTTAACTTGTATACCGGCAGGCGCTGCGGAGTCTGTTCAGAAAGTCGTGCCGTATGTTGTGGGAATGTGAGTTGACAGCACACCAGTAAACACATATTCACGGGTTCGTGTGCTCAGGTTGTCCCAGCATAGGTAGATCCATCGTCGACTTGAGTGGGCAATCACCAGGAAGTGCTTCTCATGCAAAGATTGTCGGCACTGTGATGGTCGTTCAAATGATTGAAAGTGTCTCAGAGGCCCACGTGCTTGCTGAGAAGAGCGGGCTACCTGCAGAAAGTCTACACAAAGTTATCAACGCAGTGTTCGGTGGCCCTTTCTCGGTGTACTCCAATCGAATGATGTCTGGAAGCTATTTTCGAGAGGTAAGTAAAATTTTGCGGCGGCATCATTCATTCAATCAAGCTAAATAGCAAAGCCGGTTATAGCAATCGGAACGGCTAGAACTGCTGTCGAGCATGTTGCAGAACTCACTCAGCAGTCTAGCATCCAATTGGGTGCATTCAAGGTTGCTTCAATGCACATGGAAATGGTTGAGAAGTATGCTGGTGCTAAAGGAGATATTGCTGGTATTTATGGGGCAGTTAGAATGGAGAGTGGCTTGAAATTCGAAAATTGAGTTTGTGACAAAGACAAATCTTGAAGGCGAATTAGGTGAGGGGAAATTGATTTGTGGTTCAATGGCCTGCACGAAGTAATCTTACTTGTTCTCCCACTACGAAGATCACGGCATAAAGTGACGGGATTACAGGGCATTTGTGCTTTACAGCACTTCGGTGTCTTTTTTAGTGTACTCGGTCACTAAATTACCCTATAATTCTAGGCCATTGCCATAAAAGCTCGCTAGAAAGCGGGAGCTAGGGGTACCACACCCTTTTAGGGCTCATCCCCTGTACTTATAAAGAACACCTCGCTAAAGAGCCCTATAGTAACTACCCATTTAGCGTCCAAGCGCTATTATTGCTCTGCCAGCAGCGCTATTTACCCCTGAGAACTTCTCATACCTTGCGAATGTCTCACAGCGCCTCTTGAGATCTGCTTAGGGCATATGGCCTGGAGTTATAGGGCCTTACAGCGCGCTCAAGCCACTAAATTGTGTCCTGAGGGGTGCCAAGGGTCCAAATGCCCCGTAATCCCGTCACTTTATGCCGTGATCTTCGTAGACAAGGAATTACAGATTATTACCATGTCCAGAAGTTTCACAACAGCCGATGAACGTTCAATGGAGAAGTGGTGCCAGAAGGTAGTGATGTTGTGATTGTTTTAGGTTTTAGCTGAGGACTTTGGGGTTTGCCTGGTTGTCGTGTGGCCCTAATTTGAAACATCTCACCATTACCACGGCTCATACGACCTATGAGACCACTCACAAAGCTCGGGTTGGATAACTGCTGCACTGATTTGTTCAGGATTCGGTGGGAATATGCGGGCCACACCGGTGTGCTACTCATCATTACCATCACACCGTGTTGGGATGACTTTACACAATTTCGGCCTCAAAATCGGGATGAAGAATAAAATAACAGTTTAGTATGTGAAAAGAAATCTGCTGTTGGCCCTCGGCGTGTACAAGAGTATACCAAGCATAAATACGACAAGATGCCGTGGACTCGTGGAACAAACTGCAACACTTGCTCACTAATTCTCGCAACCAATAAGCTTCGTACTGTACTTCAATATGGCTTCAACTATCGCTATCTTCACGACTTTTCTGGTATTCATCTCATCAATATGTGCAGCTTTACATGAAGTAATCCCCTCAAACTTTTTGCTTCCTCCAGCTGGTATTTCACTCCAGGCACTGAATTCCGATGGGAACGGTTGCTTTCCCGTTGCTACGAGCATCGCTTTCATAAATAATGGAAATCCTCTATCCATTGATTGCAGCAACTTCCATGCCTACACGGACTCTTCCTAGGGATTTTTTTGAAAACAGCGGCTACGAATTGGTCCTTCAAGTTACCTGTCCACCCAATTGTCCATTTTACGTCCACGATCCCGAGTTCGATGGAAATATTACCCTGGGTGCCAGCGATGCTTTTGATGCATTTTCGTTCTTTGGGCCTTGGTTGCCCGACACTAGCAAAATAGTGTTTCACAGTGGAATCTGAATCAGTATCGTGTCCTAATATCTCCTCAAGATGCCGACCAATTTGAACTGAAGGGTCCGTATAATGGAACTTTTTCGGCGTTCTGTTCTAGTGAAATCACTCGAAAGTGGCAGGCGCCTTGTAGAACACCAAGCGCAAATCTTACCACTGTGACGCGATGGCATGATTTGGGAGATATTCTGACCACGGACATGTTGAATCTGGCGATTGCCAACCTTGATCACAAGAACAGTGTTTATGATGTCATGTGGAATTCTTGCTAGGATGGATAAGGGAAAACCCAAGCGTTGGATTTCGAAAAGACTTCCAAATTCATGTACAAGTCGCAAAATATAGCTTCTCTAAGGCTTCATTACATTTTCTGAACATGGTGCAAGAAATCTATTAATCTCTTGGCATAA
This sequence comes from Hyaloscypha bicolor E, assembly GCF_002865645.1. Classification (NCBI taxonomy): domain Eukaryota; kingdom Fungi; phylum Ascomycota; class Leotiomycetes; order Helotiales; family Hyaloscyphaceae; genus Hyaloscypha; species Hyaloscypha bicolor. The sequence continues at coordinate 1,052,071 of NW_020194560.1, read as the reverse complement.
AGCCGAGACTACGAGAAAACCAAGGACTTAATCAGGGAACAAAACTAATTTTAGCTTTTGAGCTAGAGAAGTTAGACCAGACTAACAAGTGGAGGCACCCAGGTCCAGAACAAGATCCATAACCAACACAAGCCCAATGTCTGCCTTAGCCGTCTAGAGCTCAATTTGCTCAATTTAGGCTAGAATAATTAAATAATCATAGCTCAATGAACACCACTATTTCCATTCCCTTGTCCCTCTCTCTCATCCAACCCAACACTTTACCCGCAGTACTGACACTGACAATAATATCGTCTGGCTCAACATCCACACTATTCACCTTACCATTCTCAACCACAATGGCATATCTCCTGCTTCTGTTTGTGCCAAGGAGAGGTGCGGCCTCAAACTCGAGGTCTAGGGCACGGGTAAAGGCTCGTTCCTGATATGCGCCGAAAAAGCGGATGCCGGAGGAGTCCCCGTCTATGGATTTGCTCCAGGCATTCATGCTTTTGCAGAGATTAGAAGCGGATTCTAAGGGGGCGGAAAGGGAGAGGAGGAATTACTTGCGCAGAACAGTGAGGCATAGTGAAGGGTTTAATTATTCATGACTGAGGTGAGAACGTTCCTCTTCCATGAAAACAATATTGTACAGCAACAGTGTTCTTCGACTTCATGCTCAGCAGTGCCACCAGGCGCCATCTTCAAATCCCGACTTGAACCAAGTCTCCTGATTACTCTCCGGGTCCAATGTCCAGTCCTGCATCGCAAAGTCCATGCTGAAATCTTGCCCACCACAAAATCCCATTGTATCATTCGTGCCATTGCCATTGTCCACTGGAGGTATTGAGTCATTCATGTTCGAATATCTCGCAACTAACAAGTCATAGCACATGTCTGCACTCTTCGTAGCGGTATCTAAGGCGCTTGCCCCGGGATCAATTCCTTCCTCCATAGCGTCAATTTGAGCCATAAGGAGGGACATGAACAAATTCCCTTTGATATTGTTCTCAACCTCGGCGATTCGATTGGCGGATAAAGTGGTGACTTCTCGCAGGCATTGCTTGAGATGTTCTCGACTGGCTTTTCCCTGCTCAGAGAATGTGATATCTTCTTCAATTTGGGACCAAAGTTCTGAGAAGATTACCATTGAGACGTGAACCATTATGCTTTTGAAGAAGCCACCACTTATCGTTTTGAGTTGAGCATAATCGTCCCGCGTACCGTCACTGACCATTCCTGGGGGTGGATAATCCGAACAAGGGTATTTTAGCATCGTGACGGCGGTTTCCAGACACATTTTCCGCGAGAAGTAATAATGGGGATCCTTTAGTCCCTTGGCGGCAAAAGGGCGGTGGACTAGCAATAGGAAACGTCTAATAGAGAGATCGAATAAGTTTTGCTGAAGCTGTGAAACTCTCGCTGACGGTTCTCGTGATTGATTAACTCTGGAAATAAAGGAAGTGTTTTCCTTGAGCGCTTTCGACAGGGAGGACCCGACGCGAAGAACGTCATCGTACGACGGTTCACCCCGGAGATTGTTTGCAAATCGAACGACCTCTAGGCGAAGTGGAAATGATTTGAGGAGCGCAATTTGGATGGAAGTCTGGGTAAAAATAGTACTTGGCTTCGCGATTACTGGGCCAACTGTGCTTTCGCTCATGTCGGCATCGTCAATGTTGGCTGGAGGCTCCGTATCAAAGTCGTCGATAGAGAGAAGCAAAGGCATGCCCGAGTCAAGCGCGGACTGAAGATTGATCTCCAAGATTGTAGCCCATAACCTCCTACGTGTTTCTGCTTGCAGAGCTGACATTTTCGGGAGAACCTTTGGGTCCCTATGGTAACCCATCTGCAACGCAGTTCGAAGAAGAGATCCAGCTGAAATCCAGACGAGGTCACCGGCAACTGAATGATCCTGGCGAGCTAGAAGTAAAAGGCATTGCAATTGAATGGCCGACGTATGCAACCTAGCTTTTTCGAACGGCGACGACAGCCAGGCCTGTGCTGCAAATATCCACTTCATTGCTTCACTTCGCCAATGCGTAGCGTCTCGACCCTGGTAAAGAAGGGTCCCTATCGACATAGCAAGTAGAAGTTTAAGGATAAAAGTAGGACTTGCAGCATTGGGGTTCTGCCAATACAGTTCGTATTCCTGCCGAAACGAGGGGATATGAAGAATTCGATAGACGGATTCGGAGGTTCTGAAGTAAAGGTCTACTAAGATATCCGCCACCGCCCTCGAAGGAACGGCCCCTCTGAAGTTCGGATTGGCAAGCCATTGTGTGTAGGGGACAGACTTGACAGTTCTTGCTAGCGACTTGCATTTTTCTGTCAATTGGACGATGTGGCGACCAATTGCGGATGCCTCTAGGTCGTGACTGAAGGTAGGACTCGGATCATCTCCATCCATACGCATCGGGGCTACTTTGTCGAACTATAAATGTTAGCTCATCTGTTTATGTGGCAAGAAAGAGATGTCTTACTACTCCATAAGAGTGCATCCAATGAGTTGGGCCAAAGAATCGAGTTTTCGATACCGTACCACGAAGTCCTTTGGAAAATGGGCTCGGATTATATGACTCGCATGTGGGGAAATAGGGTTGGGAACCCGAGCTCGCCAATTTCTTCTCAACCTTCTCGAGGCGCAGAAGGAGTGTTTTAGGGTCAGGCGGCTCGTCATCATATGCATGAGCACTTAGGGATGTCCATGAGCTGGAGTGGGTGGCCTCAGAGTGCGAAATGGCATTCGGCGATACTCCAGCTGAAGACGCATGTGCACTTGAGTCTCCTGGGATATCTCGCCGTCGGGTTGGGATACCCGCTAAGGATTGAAAAACTGTTTGAGGGCAGGCTGGACCTGTTTCGCTCACGTGACGAAGCGTTTGAACAGTGTCTGGACTGTAGCTGCAAGAGGCGGTTTTGGACTGCAAACACTGACCACATGGATAGGCCCTATCACATTTGATCTTTCGGCGCCGACATTGTTCGCAAGACAGTGCTGGTCTGCGTCGTTTTCGCGGTGGTGCTGTTGAGCCTGGAGGTTCGGACATGTCGCATCGGATCGGACGGGGCTACACCGGAGGCGGGGCCGAGATTTCTCCCGTTTGGCCAGTCAAGCCCGTTCCAGGAAAGGGGTTATGAATCGTGAGGCTGGGCGGGGATATTGTTATGGTACAGACGAATTCCCCGACGGTGGACAGGAGTTGAGGTTGTATTGGGGTCTCGCGTCTTTTGAAGGGGCGAAGGCCGAGAGGGCGTGCGAAAAGGGGAAGGCGTAAGAACAGGCGAGTTTAAGTCCGGCACGTCCACCACTCTCAACCTCAAGGATCAAGATCTGCGGACCACAACAACAAGGATGAAACGCCCATGGAGGCCCATCTCCAGCCTTACAGAACCTCTTGACGCGGTTGACTCATCCCTTGTGGGTCATTTGGCGGAGGAACATTGTTACAGGCTTACGAAACTGCAAGATCATCGCTAAAGAATAGGCCGATTTTGAGAATCGGTATATTCGGAGATACCGGCTAATTCAATTTAACCACCCTATGAGCTGCGCATGTACAGAGTGCATATATTCCAATGTCGCGCCTTCATGTTCTACATTCATTCCTCGCCGTTCTTGTACAGATCCTCGTCAAATACCTTTCCTCCTTTCAATTCTCCATGATTGTGTAATATCAAACCTGACAAAAAGATGGTGGAAGAAAAGAAACCCGAGGTGCCGCGAGAAAGCGACATTGAGGCTTCGATTGAAGGACAATCCGATGAGAAAACCCGCTGTCCTCAAGGCGGGTCACAAGAATTTCCAGAAGGCGGTTTCAGGGCTTGGTCTGTAGCAATTGGCTGCTCTGGGATATTGTTTTCAACGTTTGGTTATGTTAATACTTTCGGGTGCGTTCCCCCTTCACGCTGGACAAAGCTCTGGCCACTTCTTTTGCAGGTCTAACTGGAGCCAGTGTATTTCAAGAATATTACCAAACCCATCAACTGAGGCATGAGACTCCTTCAGCAATTTCCTGGATTGGGTCCCTCCAATCATTTTTCCTTTTCGGTGGAAGTCTTGGCGGCGGTCCCCTATTTGATAGATACGGTGCCAGGGTATTTTTCTCTTCCCTCTAATACATATTGCCGGACAATCCCTGACCCTTACTTGATTTATAGGTTATATGGCCAGCAGCAACCGCTTACATATTCTCCGTAATGATGACCAGCCTCTGCACCGAGTACTATCAATTCCTCCTCTCACAGGGGATTCTCGGCGGAATCTCAATGGGCATGACCATGGCTCCCGCCATGGCAGCAACTGGCCAATACTTCAACAAGAAACGAGGAGCAGCAATGGGTCTCGCTGTGGCCGGATCATCTTTGGGTGGAGTCGTATGGCCAATCGCTCTGGGGAAGATGCTCTACAACCCAAGTCTGAGTTTCGGCTGGTCTGTCAGAATCTCCGGCTTCATCATGCTTGCTCTTATCGGCCCTGCATGCGCTGCCATCAAAGCACGACTGCCGCCGAGGAATGGAACATTCTTTCTCCCTGAGGCGTTCAAGAACCCTCAGTTCCTTGGCGTCGTGGGTTCGACCGCTCTGATGATGCTTGGTATGTTCCTGCCATTTTTCTACCTGCCGACTTTTGCAGTGGCGAATGGAATGGGCACCGATCTAGCTTCGTACATCATCGCTATTCTGAACGCGGCTTCGTTCTTTGGAAGAGTGATTCCCGGCGTACTGGGGGACAAGCTCGGGAGGTACAATGCATTCAGTGCTGCAGCACTCAGCTCTGGCATTCTTCTTCTCTGCATGCAATGGTTAAACAGCAATGCCTCCATCATCGTCTTTTCGGCTTTATACGGATTCTGCTCAGGTGCGATTGTGTCTGGGATGTCAGTAGTCTTGGCACAAGTACCGAAGGATCCCAGAGAGATTGGAACATATATGGGCATGGGAATGGCGACTGTGTCGATTGCGGCGCTCGTTGGACCACCAATTGACGGAGCCTTTCAGACACATTACCATAGTTTCCACGAAGTGGCAACGTTCAGTGGGGTCGTGGTGTTGGCAGGCGGAATTACGTGCTTCTTGACGAAATACACAACTGGCAAGGGCATTTTCGGAAAAGTTTGAATGGCCCCACTTGAGGATAGGGATTTTGTACGGCGGTCACGGGAAATAGAATAACTAAATTGCATGGGCGGAGTTTAGATACCTTGTAATTTAGCACCTCTCTCATCTCAAAACTCTTCCCACCTTCCCGGTCTTCTCAACCATCCACTTCATAATCCCTCTATAAACCCGACTCCTCGTCGGAACAAAATACTCACTGAACCGATTTCCCTTTCTGTTGATCCTTAGCCAGATATATCTTATCAACATGCCTGTAGCGTGCTGGATCTCGGCGCTCGCAATCCGCCGAGTTGGACCTCGAGCCAAGTACCTCCTCTCGCATCAAAAGTTAACCTTAGCGATATCGTAGTTCATCTCCTCTTTCGCGTTATTCATATCAAGCATATTCTCTATCCAAGAAATTTCCCACAGCGCACCCACTTCGGCGTAGATGGTTGTCGGCACACTCGTCACAAACCCGGTGAAAATGAGGGAGCGATCGTTCTTCTCGACCTGGGAAGACGGTAGCATATGGCGATAGAGACGGAAGGGAATGTAATCCACCTATTGAGGGCGGGAAGTGGGAAGATTCTTCAATACAGGAAACTTCCCGAAGACTTCTTTCTCAGCTTCTGCTTGAAGCTCCGCTCAGTGGACATCCGTTTCGGGGGTTTCTTCGGTAGTGGTGCGGTTGTTCGAACTTGGAGGGCAGTCGGAGGGTGGAAGAATTTTAGTTCAAAGTCCCAGTCTTCGGTAAAGATCGCGGTATTGCAAGGGAAACACTCACTGTTTGGGAGGGCGGTGGTTAACCCGGAAAGTGAGGTGGTGCTTGCGCGATGGACTGGGAGTCTGGGATGAGGTATCTTGAGTGGAGTTCTTTGAGGAATGTATCTTTGCCGTGGTTGAGCGAGATACCTGTAGTGAAGAATAGTAGACTATTGAGAATAGTCATTTTATCTATGTCCAGAAAGGGGCGTGGGGGGAAATACTTCTGAGTTTCCGGCACTAGCTCCTTCGTGTTTTCGCCGCCCGTTTTATACGGCTCCATCGGAAATGGCACCGAGCTGTCTTTCCTCCATGCCCTTTGGAAGATCCAATTGCCCAATCGACTCTTCTCACTATGAAGAAATCGATACCAAAAACACTCGGTTCAGAATATGGCGGCGTCAGAACGGCCCAGAATTTCCGAGCTGGTCGTGCCGCACGAACATGGTCGTCCAAAGTCTTTACTCCTCCCATAACGCCAGGCCCATTCCCCTTTTCGCGAATCACTCAATCTTCTTTCTTGTCCTCCACGATGCAGAAGGTAATTGAACCTACTGTGAACTTGCCGCCACAGTAGAGCGTGACGCGATTTATCTTCTCTCCTGCGAGTTCTGAGTAATGGAGGCTGATGTCTTTACAATGAATAGCCAGCCCTCAAAAACCCTTCCAGTCAATGTCCATGCCCGTTGCGAATTCAACCCTGAGGCGGCAATCAATATGTCACAAGTCACAACCTGGCCTGAACCCTCTGTCTCAACATCCCACGCCTGATCATCTGCATTCCTGGTGACTTTCTAGACCCTAGTCTCCAGTTTAAGTCTCTCCAGCAGCGAAAATTTCTTTGGGTTAATGGTGAGATATTTATAGACTTTGGATCCGGGGAAATCAGTCCAGTTTTCAAACCCATCCTATCGCGCATGGAGAAGACGGAGAAGTCGAAGAAATCTGTATGACCGCCGGCCAGGAAACCGGGGAAGCATCGGTCTTCGTTTCAAACGCCGCCGAGTTTGCGGTTAGACTCGAAGATGGCGAGTCCGATATTAGGGTCGAATTCCAGGTATTTGCGTCGGAATATTAAGTATTGAGGACAGGAAAAGGGCGAAGTGGAGATTCAGACCTCTCACAGCCACATGCCCTGCTCAGCCAGCCCCAATGAATACTACGCGCTTGGGTGCTACTTCTGAGCTGCAGAAGGAAAAGTAAATCTATTCTATTTCTCCTCGGTTAGTCTATCTTACCTTTATGCAAGCTTATGCCGGCTGCAAGAGACGCTTCGTACTTCACATAAGGCACCAACCGGGCTCTCACCGGAGTTTCGGAGTTTACATTGCCCTACTTCTAGTGGGATAACTTGCCATGATATTCCTATCTGTCAAGGGGAAGAAATATATGTTTGATCGTGCGTCTAATAGCGATGTGGCGCTATACTGATAGGACTACGCTGTTAAATGATCCATGAAACCTCGTCGTCGAGGATGCCTCGCTAAAGACTAGGGGCTGTAGCCCGCTAGTTTACCTCGTGACAACATTGACACTTCGTGAGAACCTATGAATTATCAGAAATTTGACTTCAACTTGCCGGAAACTGTATCCAAAATCAACATTGGAATTATTTGATCTTAACTTGTCAGCGCTCGATTGATCTCTGACCTTAGACATCTCCAAGTCGGCAAATATCAGGTCTATGATTCTTCCAACTAGGATGACTTGAATCGACGACTCACTGTTCTGTATTTAGGGATTCTCAGCTATGCTCGAGACTTTAGATACCCGCAAGATTATTCATTCAACATACTCCGTCCAGTTTCCGGTCTAAAAGCTGGCCCATAAAATCGTCCCAAAACTCCATTCGTCTCCTATCTCCTCCTTCTTCATACCCAAACAATAGTCTTCCCAGGACCAACAAAGCTCCGCTATCTTTGGAGGAAACCACAAGATCTCCACCGGACCCTACAAGAGCGCGGCAGCTGTGCTTTGGTGGTTGAATAGTGTCCAACCTGGCTTGCATCCGCGACCTAGGCCTTTGCCTCGCCGCTGGAGGTAGCCCGCCATATTGGAGTCATGCCCTAAGGTTTGAGTTTTTGGTGGCTGGAGTTTATCTAAGAATTGGATATAGAGAAAATAGATTCGTTGAGCTCCGCGTTCGTCTCTGTTTGGAATGTTGTAGCTCCATATTCAGGCTCCAGATGTCTACCTCATGACTCCCAAGGCAAAGTCTACGCTGATTCGCAGAATTCTCTCGCACCCAAATCAACCCCTGCGTGCCTTTCATCCCCTCCAACGTGAATCCCCATCGCCATGCCGCTCCCCTGATGAAACAGCACATGGCAATGTAACATCCAAATCCCTTCATTGTCCGCCTTGAGTCGTATAACCACGTATCCTCTCCTTGGCACACTGACTGTGTCTTTCTTCACAGGGTTCCTCAAATTCATCACAGGCGCGATGGAACTCGCTCCACTGGTAGAGTACGGGTTGTAGCTTCCCCAACCATTTTCCGAACGATGAGAGGCGAGAACATAAAATGAGTACCCATGTAAATGAAAAGGATGGGAGCCATCATCTAAGTTATTGATTACGATATCAACCCACGCATCAGAGGGGATGTAGGGGATAAGTTGATTCTCGTCCCAAGCTGAGCGGGGGAGCGAGAGAAGTGGGGCGGATTGCGGGCTCCAGGAGGTGCGGTTCATAAATCCCTGTGGGTGGTTGGCGGAGATCGATAGTTTTTGCGTTTTGGTATAGAGGAGGATGGTTTGTTGGGCGGCTTCTGGGAGGGAAATGGGGTGGCGTGAGGTTGCGGAAGAGAGGTCGAAGTGATTTCGAATCATTGAGGCAGGAGATGGTGGGGGTGTTGGTATGTTTGATGAGACGGGGAACATGGGGAAAGACTGGTTTGGCCGAAGGGCCGAGTTGGTGTACTTGAAATTTCTAGGTTGGCTCGTTAGCTGCTGTTTTCGAAGCTTGGGAGGGGAAGAACATGCTCAGGATCGAGAGAAATATGCAAACGCGGGGAAGTTGCCGGAGAAGTATCGTCCCATGTTAAGAGCAGATCTACCCGCTCGCCAGGGTATATAATTCCAACTGAGTCTGGCGCAGCTCCCGTGATGGAAAAGCCACTATCCACGGTAAGTGGTGTCAACTTCGCAGACGAAATTTGGATTGTAAAACCCGCCAGAGAACTAAAATCGATGTCAATATGCGTCGGTATAGAGGGGTCGGGAGAGCTACCCAACGTTGACAAGTCTCAACCTTGTTGTAGTATTCATCAAATCCGGCGTGAGCAGTCCGGGAAATTGATTCCTTCCGATGTTAACGCATTCGACTGGTCGAGCTGGGGCGGCCATTGAGCAATCGAATGTCCCACGTCCGTTGATTAACATTGAGTCTGGGACAGGCTGGGCGGAAGTTAGCTTCATCTTCCCGTAGGAGATAGAACAGATAAATTCTAACCTCGTTTCCGAAGCCCCTGACGCTTGTGTACCATCCAAGGACCTCCTCAGCACTTCGATGATACCAATCACCAACCAGAAACAACACCTCGTCTTTGTATCCAGGCCCCTTCCCCTCGGATTTAAAATCAACTGGCTTATGCACCACCAGTCCACCATACATCCCATCTCCTCTCTCCACCTGTGAATGTGCATGCCACCAAAATGTGCCCGCTTGCTCCAGGTCAACCACAAAATCGTAAACGAAGGTTTTGTCTGTAGCAATGGCACATTGAGTGAACCCGACTGCGCCATCCATATTTATCGCATTTCGCATCCCTAGCCCATGCCAATGAATCGAAACCCCCTCCCTTGAATCAAGACTGTTCGTCACGTGTATGACCAACCTGTCTCCAGATCGACATTCAATTGTAGGGCCTGGGAAGAGATCATTGACGAGATAGACCTTTTTCCTGACACCATCTGGAGAGCGATAGCCAGCTGTGATATTCCAGTGATGAGTGAGCGTGGTGGGAGGGCGGGACATGTGGTCTTGGGGGTGCAGACGGATTCCAAGCATTTCATCGTGGCTGGCATCTGCATTGAAGGCCTGGTGAGAATCATCAGAGTTGGAGGAGTGCCGGAATGATTGATACAGGGTCGAAGACGATGTTCCTGCTATTGTAATGAAAAGCAGCGCCGAGAGCGCGATGCCGAGAGGTCGAAGCCATCTGCTGTGATCTGCACTGGCCTTCTGGTTTCTAACGTTCAAGTCGATGGATTGTTCTTCATCTTCTCCTTCCTCCCCTTCCTCTTCCTCACTCAGAAGTCCAAGGGCTTCACCGTTCTCGGTCGTGGTTCCGATGGCTGGCGAAACGCCTCTTCGCGAGTTCCGTCCGGTTTCCATGATCCTTGTCGCTTGTTCCCAATCGCGTCGCTATCACCACCTTCCTCCCTCTGCATCAACCCATCTCATATTTGTTTCGACACTGCTCACGTGAGAGCGACCTGGATGTTCACGAAGTTGTGATCGCGATATCGTTCCTGGATGGGCATTGGGCTGTTGCTCTTGCTCATCTGACCTCTGCTCGCCGATCCTCCGAGCCTAGGGCTTCCTCCCGGAACACGTGGGTGATCTGTGCTGCAGGTGGACTCAGATTGGCAGGTCGATGTGAGCGAGCAGCTTTCTCATTAAAGGTATTTCTGCTTGCCATCCCGTACTCCGTATAAGTTCTTGTACGGCGTACGCATCCAGGTGGATTCCTGCGAGTGCGGGGATCCAGGATTCGGAGTTGGTTCCTGAATTGCACGGGCAAGAACGCGGAGCAGCCATTGGACATCTCGTTATGAAAGGATTCTCCCGTGCCTGCTGCTTAACCTCGGGGCGAGCTGCTAAAAGGTGATCATGATCATCGCCTGAATACCGCGGAGCAGGCAACGTGCTGACCTTGAACGATCTCTCTCTCATTAACTGGTGTGGAGCAACAAACCGTTTTGTAGCGTTTTGTAGCGGGTCTTTCTTCCCTTGGTGCCAGCAGCTACTCGGAAAGGACAAAGAAGGCGGCCACGTCCTCGCAAAACGCCAAACGCTTGGTCAATCTCCCGAGCCCTGTTCAACAGTGAACGCAGGTCCATGGGCCCCTTTTTGTATTTATTGTAGGCAAGGGGCTATGCAAGCCGACGAACCCCACCTTCAGTTTCCAGCTGTAAGACCGTGGCTGCTTTGAAGCATATATCTCTCACGTCCAGGTATCATGTATACGATGTGTCTGCTGGAAAGTACTGATCAGTCGTTACGATGGCAGTCCTCAAAACTCTTCCCGCCGTCGCGGCTATGATCCCCCTCCTCTCTCCAGCGTTGGCTGGGTCTATTGCAGATATCGAGCATGTCGTCCTCTTCATGCAAGGTCTGTCCCCTAGTCCTCGCCCCGTTATCATCTCTAACGGCTATTAGAAAATCGAGCCTTCGACCACTACTTCGGCTCAATGGCTGGTGTCCGTGGCTTCTCTGACCCCAATGTCCAAGTCAATTCAGACGGCAAGCCAGTGTGGCAGCAAGCTGCCAACTCAGCTCTCACAACAAACACATCTTACCTTTTGCCATGGTACCTCAACTACGAGGGAGGAAGTTTTCTCAATGCAACCCAATGCATGGTAGCCGGCAATAATGGCTGGGAGGACAACCACGCTGCTCTGAACGGCGGCCTAAACAATCACTGGGCAACTAACAACACCCCCTGGTCTTGGGGCCACTTCAAACGAAGCGATATCCCAGTTCAATATTCCATCGCTGATGCCTGGACCATCGGAGACATGTACCAAGAATCCGTCATCGCATCCACGAACCCCAACCGCGTGACCTGGGCCTCTGGCAGCATCAATGTCCCCGGTTCTCCCCAAACAAAATCCGAAGGCGGATACCCATATATCGATAACAACGAGACTCCAGGTTGCGAAGCCAACGATTTTAACTGCTACCCCTTGACCTGGAAAACCACCGCCGAGTTCTACCAAGATGCCGGCGTCTCTTGGTCCATCTACCAAGACGCCGATAACTTTGACGACAACCCCTTAGCCTGGTTTGGGCAGTTCCAAGAAGCGTTGACAGGGTCCCCGCTCAGCACAAAGGGCATGGTAGGACAGAGTCTCGATGATTTCTACGCTCAAGCAAAGAACGGGACGCTCCCTGCAATCTCATACATCATTGGCCCCGCCGAGCTGTCCGAGCATCCGCCCTACTCACCGCGCGATGGCGCCTGGCTGCAAAAGAAGATCGTCGACGCTGTCACTCAAGGGGCAGGCTACGCCAAGACCGCGCTCATCATCTCCTACGACGAGACAGGCGGATGGGGCGACCACGTTACGCCCTTCCACTCCCCGTCCGGCACCGCAGGGGAATGGCTCAACGACCCGTATAACCTCGCAGGGTATACCTATTCTGGGCCTGGGTTCAGATTACCGTTTTACATCGTGTCTCCTTGGACGAGAGGCGGACACGTCTTCACCGAGCACGCGGACCACAACTCTCAGATCCTGTTTATTGAGAACTGGCTTGCTGCTAAGGGAAAGAACGTAGTTACCAATCAAATGGTGCCGTGGAGACGGAACAACATGTCTCCTCTACTCAACGCTTTCGATTTCGCAAATCCGGATTTCTCGATTCCGGACTTACCAGATGCTCCGGTGCCGCATATGACTGCGGACGGTGTGTACGACGGGAGCAGTTACTGCGAGTCTCTGTACGCTGTCACGAGACCGCAAGTGCCGTATGCCTCTCAGGTTGCACCCGATAAGGTGGGCAGTTTCAGTGAGCCGGGTTTCAAGGAGATGAGGGGCGCGTTGACCGAGGGTCGATACATCGTTTTCGAGTTTGGAGGGTATGCTCTTACGAATGCCGGGAAACCGGCGAGGGATTTTACCGCGACTAAGGCGTCGAGTGCGCATAGTGATTTGGCGCAGAGATGGGTGGTGCACGCGTTGGCTACCGCGGGAAGTGAGTTTACGATCAGTAGTGCCAGGGATGGGAGATATATTGGGGCGCATACGGGGCTGATTAATAGTGCGAGTGGGGCGGAGATTTACACTGTTGAATTTTTGGCGGGCGAAGGGTATGCGTTGAAGAAGGAGAATGGGAAGTACGTTACTGTTGATGGCAGTGGGAATGTGCAGATTGCTGGCGATGCTTCTTACTTCAAGGCGTATAGTGTTACGTATTCGAACTAGATAATGTTGAATAAAGTAATAATCGATGTGCTTTGATCATCCTCCCTGGCAAATGGGTGCAGCGTGAAAGAATTAAGAGCCAATGAGAGGCGTGTATTCATGAATCCGTATCTAGGGTATCAATGTTATGCAAATCGCGATCATTCAGTTCTCAACCTCAGCCTCAACCTTCCACTCCAGAGGCAATCCTTTGCCCACTCTCCCAAACATTCCTTCTAAATCACCAGCACGAATACCACGGCGCGCATGTTCACTCAAGAAAATCTTCAACCTAATGCCAACTTTATGGCCCTTCTTCCCCAAACCATGACCCGTCCAAGTCTCAAACTTCACCATTTTGCCTAGAGCATTCTCGCTTGAAGGGAAGGCAGGGGTCAAGGTAGCCAGAAGCCCCGCCACGGTGCCAATGTAGTCGCACCACCAGCACATCTCTGGTCCTATCAAAGCTTGGAGATTCTCATACAGTTTCTTGTCGGCCGGGCCTGGCGCCATTCCCCAGCGAGCGCACATTGTCAGAGCCAGAGTGCCTCTAATTTGGTGTGTCATCCCGGGGAGGCCAGCCAGTTGGCCAGAGATGGGGTTATGAAGAGCTTTGGCTGAGTTGGCATCATCAGGATCACCCATGTTCTGCCAGATATTCTTTGCGACGTAATTGAGTAGTTCTGCTGAGAAGATCGCAGGATAATCTTTTGGCAATGCGGAAGTGATACACGCGGCAATGGAATCGACGACTTCCTTCTTCTGGTTCGGAGATCCCGCAGGAAGTAGAGGAAGTGGACTTGACTCTCGGATTTCTGGTGGGAGCTTCATGAACAGAACACCTTCTCGATTCCCGCCACTGCAGAAAACGACTTCTTTGATCTTTGGAATGGCTTCAACCAAAGACTGGACGACGGTCACAATCGCGGGAAATTGTTCCCTCCTTCGTTTCGACATCCCATAGATCTTCCCCTCCTCATAATTGTTCGCATGTAGCATCTCCCTCCACTTGACGAACCTGTATCCGGGTACAACGTAGCCGCCTATTGCTGGTATGGGATATGGTTGAATTGGATCAGTATGCATGAGCATGCTTCCATATCCACGGAAGCCTCCACCACAGAAGTATATCGTCACACCGTCGTCATTCTCCTGCTCCTTCAGTAGCGTAAATTTGTCCTTCAGACCTTCAAAAGTATCCTTCATGCTGCTCCTGAGCTCCGTCTTGGCAGCTTGAGCGGTGTCTTGCGTGCTTAAAGCAGCCGTGAGCTTAGCAGCTCCAAATGGCATGCTTCTCGCAGCCTCAGCCGCTAACACATCGTAGCCAGCTCCGGCGGCCGAGTTGACGTATGTCATTTGTACGCTGCCGCCTCCAAGGTCCATGAATAGCCCGTTTACTTGTGTGAACCCACTTCTAGCACCCATTGCTCCGAACAGACTTTCCATGCCAGGATTCAAGATGTCAACTGTCAGCCCGCTTGATGTTTTGATGGCCCGCAGCATCTCGTCTCTGTTGTTTGCCGTCCGCATAGCCTCCGTGGCAAAGACACTAATATGATCTTTGTGTACCCCGTAGCTATCACATATGCCCTTGAATCTCCCCAGCGTGTCTGCAACTTGTGTGATGGTATGCTTCGAGAAGTGGAAGGGCAGCGAGCCTGGCATGGATTCATGCAGTGCATCATAGAGGGAAATGCCAGCTCTTTCGCGATAGACGCAGTGCAGCAGACGGCTTCGGGGAGGGGAGAGGTCAGATATCGAGAAGCGGATGCCGTTACTTGGGTGCATTAGAGCGGGAGGTTCGAGAACACGCAGGCATGGGGGAATACCTTCCCATGTCAACGAGGCCGTAGAGATGGTTCTCAATGTGATTGGGGTCAAATGTGGACATTTTCGCGCTGAAATTGTGGATTGTTATAACGGACTCCATTGTTTCCGCCATGTTGTGATATATCGATCGAGAGCGATGGGGCTGCAGTGAAGAGGAGGGAGTTGAAGCTGGAAAAAAGTTGCTCCGCGATTTGCCCCACGTGCAAACATGACAAACATACGGAAAGCCGTAAGGATCAAGTGATCAAGCGATTTTCGAATCCGGTTTTCAATATCTGATTTGTGGCACATGTGCACCCTACCAAAAATCGCCTGTAACCAAAATACCGTATTCTGCGGGCGCAACCACTATTATACTCGTATATATAACTTATATAAAGGTAGCCAAAATAAAGCTATTTGCAGTTACTAAATATACTAATATTTGTATTTATCTTTATTATAATATCTCTAGTACTTTCTTTATTTTTACTCCTATCTCTACTTTTCTTTTTTAATTATTATTAATCTGTTTTTAACTTATATAATTTATATAGTAGATTTTATAGATTATAAAATATATCTTCCTTACTATTATTATCCTTACTATTATCTCCTATAATACTCGAAATATCTCTATCTCTATTATTTTCTTTATTCTTATTTTTATCCTCTTTCTTTCTTTCTTCCTTTCTCTTTATTAGTCTCTTTACTTTATTACTTCATTTCGAGAATATTTATAGTTTTAAAAGTTAAGGTTTTATAGAGGCTAATTTGAGAGAAGCTAGATCTTTTAGTATTATATTAAGGTAATATAAGATATATATTTCTATTATAGGCCTTTAGAGTTCTTTTTCATATAATTAATATAAGATATAAATACTAAATAGCCTTGAGTTTAATTATATACTGCCTCTAGGTTTACTATAATCTTTGAATTATTTAAGTTAACTAGCTTTTTTCTAAAATAAAACTTTATATCTTAAATTTCTAGTATTTTATAAATATTTTTTATAACTTGTATTATCTTATTAGAAACATTAAAAAGCTCGAGATAAAACTATTTATTAGTAATAATAAGAAAAGATTATAAGGTATTTGAGAAAAAGAGAAAGTTTAATAGATTTAATAAATTATTATTCTAATATTTAATTAGTATTATATTCTAGCCTTTTATATAGGAAAAATATAACTTACTATTTCTTTATAATTTCTTGAGGCTTAAAGCCTTTATACTCGAGCTATATTATATTACTTATTTTTACTAAATAAATATAGGTTATTAATATTATTAATATTATATATATTATGTCTTTTTTCTTCTTTTAAGAACTTTTTTAATAATATAATAAAGAATTATATTTACTTTATAATAAGAAAAAAAGCTTAAATAATATTTAAAAAAAGAAAAAAAGAAATAAAAAAGAGATTAAGTATAATATTATAGTTAAGAAAAAGAGGCTTAATTAGAAGAAAAAGAAGGCCTTTTTATAATATTCTTTTCCCGAAAAGTAATTATAAATTCAGAGTTATTTTTATATTATAAAGGCCTAAAAAATATAAAAGAACGAATTTATAAATAATTCAGGAAATCGAATTAATTTTTCCAAGTTCTTTATCTTATAAAGTAATAATAAATTCGCAAATAGAAATAAAATTAAAATTAATAAACTAATTAGAAAATAGAATTAATTTTATAAATAATAGTATTTATTATACTAATACTACTTTTATAATAGGGAATTATAAGATATAATTCCGGAACTAAATAGGTAAGTTAGATAAGCTATAGTTATAGCTTTACTACTAGTATAATACTAGAATATAAATAAAGAGTTCCTAGTTAGGCCTAAAAAGTATAAGATTAAATTAAAAAGCCTAAATAACTTTAAAATTATATAAATAGTAAGTTATTTTCTCTAAATTTTATATTAGTATCTCGGATTTAGGGAATTATATAGTTATATAATACTAAAAATAAGCTTTCTTTATATATAAGAATAAAAATATTAGTATTATTTAATAATCTAGATATAATATATCTAGATAATATAATATAAAAACAAGACTATATTTAGAACCCTAAATTATAAAGCTATTTCTATATAAAAGTAAAATATTTATACTAATATAAACTAATATTTAAAGAATTATATATTTTCTTTTATTTTTTATTTTTTATTTCAAATTATTATTATTATAACTTATAAACTATATTATATTATAAGAGCTAATTACGAGATTTCTACTAATTTTACTTATTTCCCTAAAAATAAATAAGATATACCCAAAAGCAAATTTTAGTAAAATACAAGTTATTTATATAGGAATTGCCTGAATTATTACTATAAAGTAACTTTAACTCATTTCTCTATAATAGATTTAATTCAAAATGCCTATTTCTTCTATAGGTATTAAGAAACAATTATAATAAGCTATTAAAGCTATTTATATAAGTCAAATTAATACCTTTCTATAAGCTATAAAATACTATTATATTAATTATAATCTTTTAATTACCCGCTCCTATAGAAGACCTATAAACCAAATAAAGAAGAGGCAGAATAAGAAGCTTATAGAAGAGGAGAACTAATTTTTAAGGTAATATTATAAGTAGTATATTATTACAGGAGATCCCTCAGAGAGATACTATATTAAAGTAATAGCTAATAGTATTTATTATATTATAAAAAAGAAGCCTATATTAAAGCCTTAGTTAATATAATAGATAAAACGAAATCCAGATTTCCTAAAGAAGAAGAAATCAAAATCCCTAGCTACTAAATAGAAAGTAACTTATAAAATTAAGGAGATTTATAAATACTTTTGGAGATTTAAAAAAACAAGAAATAAGTATGAGATTAAGCTAGAGAATTACTAGAATTTCAATAAGACGAGATAATAGATTAGATCTTTAAAAGAATATATTATCTTTACGTTTCCTAATATTACTATAGTTTATATATCTAATCTAGATATAAGAGAATTAATAACTGGTTTAGAGGCTATAAATACTACTAGTAATATAGTACTTATAATACTTATATTTCCTGGCCTTATTCTTTTGAAATATAAGTTTAATAATAATATTAATAATAATATTCTTTTTATAATAAATATAGAGACTAGTACTGGGTTTATAAATAACTAATTAGCTATTAATTAGCTAGAATACTTTGAATTAGTAACTCGTTCTAGAAAGAAGATATACTATAGGATTAAGTATAATAGGAAATAAAGAATACTAGTAATAGATAACTATAGTTCCTATCTTATTTATAAGTTTATTAATTATTACTAGGACTATAAGATCCTTCTATTCAAGCTAATTCCTTATTCTATATACTTGCTTTAATTATATAATATGGGTTTCTTCTAGCCTATAAAGTAATACTATTAAAATATTCTTATAAAATAAATTTAATATAGTAGGGCTCTTTATATAAAAAACAATTTCCTTAATACTTATAACGAGATCTCTATTTATATGAAAAAGAAGAATATAATTTAATATACTTAGGTAAAAGCGGGGCTATAGCTATTTAATCTATTAATTATCCTTAATAAAATAGAGAAAATAGAAGTATTATATTTCAGGGCCTTTAATCCTAATTAATTCAGAACTCCCGAGCCTGAATTTCTTTTATCTAATTAAGAGATAGACTAGAAAACTATAAAATACTAGATAAATTACTAGTTATAATTTAATTATATAGTAATTATATTAACTATTAAATCTCGTCTATAATTAAAGATATAATTACCCTTATACCAAGTATTACTCGTATTATAAATAAATAAAATAAGGCCCTAAATATTATGGTTTTAGATAGAGTTCTTAAGAGAGAAAAGCTAAATAAAAGAAGAGTAGAGGAGGCTTATAAGGCTAGATATAAGATTAAGAAAGGAAATCGATATATACTTATATATTATAGAATAATTCTCAAGGGAAATACTAGGCTATATATTATAGAAAGGGCTTAATTCCTTATTTAGGAGAAGGTAAAGCATTAATAAGTACTTATTAATAGGGAATTACTATATATATAATAATAAGGAGAATCAAGGACTAATAAGAGGAGAAATGTATTATAGAGTAGTAATATAGGTATTAGATAGCTAAGTTAATATACTTTTATAAGACTAAGAGCTATATATTATTATCTATTAATAATTAATTCAATTAAGTACCTTTATAGTACTATATAGATCCGTAGAAATTAATTTATATAGTAATTCTATATAAATAACTTGTATTTTACTAAAATTTACTTATTAGTATACCTTATCTATTTTTAGGGAAATAGGTAAAATTAGTAGAAACCTTATAATTAATAGAATTAATTCTTAATTATACAAACGGTATTAAACTTAAATTAAAGAACTTTATTATATTTAAGAAATTTTTTTTTAGAATATTAGATATATCTTATAATTAGAAGAATTTAATATTAGTAAAACTAGCTATATTACCTAACTATAATAATAAAATACTAAATTCTCTTTAGATTAATAATAAGTCAAGCTTAAGAGATATCTCTATAATAAGAAACTAGTTAAGATAATATATTATTTCTAGTATTAGAACTATTTATCTAAATATATACTTTAGATCTTTAATTATAAACTCAATTATTCTAGGCTTAATATATATATTCTAAAAATAATTCGCTATTATTATAAGCTTTAGCTAAAATAAAATTAATTTAATACCGAGTATATTAATATCTTTAAAAAAGCTAAAGAATTTATTTTCAAGAAACTAAAAAGTAATTAATTAATCCGGTATAGTTATAAGAGAATATATTATTAGGTCTAAAAAAATACTAGTAAATTTATATTTTATAAAAAGATATAGTAAATATTTAGAATATTAAATAAAGTAGAAATAAAAATATAAAATAAATATAAAAATTAGAAATATAGAAGATTTATTATAAAAAGGCCAGATTAATATTAGTTTATAAATAGATATAATAAGTTATCTTATTATAGCTTCCAGATCTATAATATTATTAATATATATTTTTAAATAATAATTAGTATTTTTATTAATATATTAAATTATATATAGATTATTATTCTAAAGTTCTATTTCTTTTATATTAAGAAATAAGACTATTTTTCAAAAAAGTAATAAGCTAATAAAGGCTAGGAGATATTACTTATAATAATTATATAAGTCGAGCTCTAGTAATTAGTAAAGAATTATAATTTATTATAGAAAAGGGCCTTTACTTATAGGCCCTTAATAAAGAATTAGTATATTAAAATATAATAAAATACCTTAGCTAATAAGCTTATAGAAATCTAGAAATAGTTCTTTAAATCTTTTTATAATATAAGTATTTTTAATAGAAAGTTTTACTATAACCTAATTATTATTTAATTTATTTATATAAATATTCTTTACTAATAAATTAATAACTTTATTCTTTTTTATAATATTAGTCTAATCTATTCTTAGTAAATAAGAGCTAATTATCTCTAACCTAAAGTTCTAGAAAAGCTATATAATTATTACTAGAAAGTTTATTATTATAGTATTTCTCTAATAAAAATAATTAAGTAATTACTTTCTAAACTTAAAGAAAAAATTATAAGATATAATTATATAATATATTAAATCCCTAAAATTAAAGAGCTTTATATAACTTTTCTTAAAAATACTAGTATTATATATTCTATAAATAAGCTTAAAATAGGACTAGATTAAGACTATATTAGGGTATATTAATTCCTTTATTATATCCTTAAATTTTATAAGAAAAGAATTAGAAAGCTTTTATTTAATATTAAGCTTTCTTATAAGAGAAATAAGTAATTAGAGGCAGTTTAAAAAGCGAAATAAAGACTAGAAAATATAATTATAGCAAATTAAGAACTAGGAAATATTAAAGAAAATAATCTTAATAATAAGATTTTTATAAATAATAAGAAATAATATAAGAATAATTTAAGGAATTTAGAGAATAAGGGAATCTTAGATAACTTATTTAATAACTAATATTTAGGCTATAAAAGTTTATTTATATTAAGCTTTTTAAAGGTAATATTATAGCTATATATAAAGATATAATTCCTTTAAATTAGTATAAGGAATTATATAATTATATAACTTTATAGAATTAGCTAGCTATAAAAATACCCTAAAGCCGGAAACTTATAAAAAGTCTTAAGGGCTTTAGAATATCTGAACTATTACTAATACCTAATACTTTTTAGGAAAAAAGTATAATATATTTTATAATAAGTAATTTATTATAAACTACTTAATCTTGAAATTAAGCGAGAAATCTAAGAACTAGGCTTATAATTCAAGTTTTATTAAGGTTATTAAAGTTTTTACTAGCTAGTATTATAAATTTAATATAAATATTACGGGAATTCTATAAATTTTATTCTAATTTATTTAAAAAATATATATAATATATTTCTATATTTATTTCATTAATATTTATATATAATTCCTAAAAGCCGAACTATTATTTAAGAAAAAAGTAAAAAGGCTAAACTAATATTATTAAAAACTAAGGCCTTAATAAGTTTATTTAGAAAAGCTTACTAATTTTTCTAAAAATAACTTAAGCTCTAATAAGCTAGAAAATTTTAAGTTTATTTTATATTATAATTCATATAACTAGAAATAGGAACTACTTTAATAAGCTAGAAAAAGTTTCTTATATAGCTTATTTATATAATTAGAGATAGGAACTTGAATTTATTATATAAAATTATTTATATATAAAGACTTTTATTACAAACTCCTTATTTAAATTAATTAGTTAAACTTATTTTTAATATTAAGTTTTTATTAAAATAACTTCTTGCTTCTAGAGGTTTTAGATAAAGTAGCTAATAAGTTTCTTAGCTATTAGCTAAGATTTATTAGCTAGAAAATCTATAAATAATAAATAAGATTATAAAATAGAACTTTTCTAATTATAATACTATATATTTTACTATAATATAAGGTAATTAGATATAAAAGCCCTATTAAATATAATATATCTAGAACTATAAATAATATCTTATAAGATATAAGAAATCTTAGTACTTAACTAGTATTATAATCTAGCCTAAAAATATTTACTATTTTTTATATCTAATTTAATAGAAATAAAAAGTACTTATACTTTAATTCGAGAGATAATTAGAACTTTTATATGAATTTAGGATAGCGGTTTGCTTTATAGAGAAAGAATAAATTAGAATTACTTATATTATATTAATTTTTAGAAAGAGTTATAATAAATATTATAATTCCTGAAATACTTTTAAGAAAGCTTCCCCGAACTAAAATAGGCTAGTTTATAATCCCAAAAGATTTATAAAAGTCTTATATACCCGAGAGTATAAGTATTTAAAATAAATACTATTTGAGTTCTAATTTATAATAAAAGAAAAGTAAAATATATAAAATAAAATATATAAAGTAAAAATAAAATAAAATATTCGGATATTTAATAAATAGAAAGCCTAATTATAGGTTATAAGAACTAGTACTAACTAGGTATATATATAGTAATATTAAAGAGAAAGTAAGGTAAGGAAAATAAGATAAAAGAAACTAAAAAATAAGTTAATATATATTTTATAAAAGAAAATAGGGAAATATCTAAATAGCCTAAAAATAAGAAGTATATATTAAAGAAGTTAAGATTAGAGAGAGAAAGGCTATTTCTTATAAGAATAAGTTAGTATATATTCTAAGATAAAAAATAAAGATACTTAGTAATAGCCCGAAAACTTTTATAAGTATTAAAGAAAGAAAAAAGATATTAGAAAAGAAAAGAAGGTATTAAAGTTTAGAGAAATTTAAATAAAAGTTAGTCTTTTTTTAGAAGTTTGAGAGAAAATATTTCTAAAGGGCCTAAAGATATAAAAGATATTAGAAAAAGAAAAAAGAAATCTAAAATTCAGCTTTTTAAGAAATAAGTAAGTTAAAGACTTATAATATAAAAGTTTCGGATAAAAGTAATCTGGAAATAGTAATTAGGTACTAGCTTTTAGTATTATTAATAAAGGAATTAAAAAATGAGAAGTTTAAAAAAGAAGAAATTTAAAAAAGAAGAAATTTAAAAAAGAAGAAATTTAAAAAAGAAGAAATTTAAAAAAGAAGAAATTTAAAAAAGAAGAAATTTAAAAAAGAAGAAATTTAAAAAAGAAGAAATTAAAGAAAAAGAAGTCTAAAAAAAAAAGTTAAAGAAAAAGGAATTTGAAAAAGAAAAAAAAGATTATAGGTAATTAGATACTAGTTCTTAGTATTAATAGAGGTATTAATAAAGATATTAGTAAAGGATAATAAAATACTAGCTCTTAGTATTAATAATAAAATTAAAAAAATATAAAAGAAAAATAAAAGTTTTAAAATAAAAATAAAATAAAGTTATATTTTTATAAAAAAAAAAGAAAAATACTAGTATAAGATAATTATATTATTAAATTCCATATTTACTTTTACTATTTATTAAAGATATATATTTTTTAGGGAAAAGTATTATTTAGTATTTTTAGGAAATAATAATTTAATAATAATATTATTAAAAAAACTAAACCTAATATATTTAAATATATTAAAATAAGGTAATTATTTTTATATTAAAAATTAAATTATAATATTACTAGATATAGAACTATTTTAGTTTATAGACTAGGTTATATATAGAAATCCGAGAATATTAAAGCTTATTTAAATTACTTATAAAATAGCTATATAAATAGCTAGTATTATATCTTATCTAATTAGGTTAATAATAAAGCCCTTTATTATAGCAGATATATAATATCTATTTTTTGAGATATTATATAGCTAGAAGAGAAAAATATATAATTATATAATTTCTAGATTCTTAAAATTAACTAGAAATTAGTTAATTAGAAATAAGTAAATATTACTTTTTATATTTCTAATTTAATTAGTTACTAAAGTAATAAGATTCTTAATATAACTAATTTAATAATATTAGGAAATTTAGTTAGTTTTTTATTACTTATATATTTTTCCCTTATTTTTAATAAACTATAAAGAGCTTTTATTAATATTAGGCCTAGTTATCTCGAGAAATCTAGAGCCTTTATCCTGGATCTCTTATATAATTACCTAAAAGGCTCCTTATATAATAAATATTAAGCTTTCATTTTTATTTTATTAAATAACTAGCTTACTAAATCCTTTCTTATTTCGTGTTATATAATTAAGACTTTATTAAAAAGCCTCTATTATAAGCCTTATCTTTTCTTATAAGTCTATAATTTCTAAATCTTTTTTTATAAAATTATTAAGATACTTTAAACTTATAAATAATTTTTTTTTAATTACCTTATCTTAAGAATTTTCTAAAAGAAAAAAAAAATCTTTATATTTAACTTTTTAAGATTCTTTATATAAATTTTAGTAAGACTTTATTTTTTAATTTTAAATTTCTTTCTTATAGCTTTTAAAAGCTATATTCTCTTATTAAGCCTATTTATATAAGTAATACTTTCTTTAATTATTATATTTCTTTCCTTTTTAAAGTTCTATTTTCGTACCTCAAATTACTTCTTTTCTTTTTTAAGATCTACTAGCCTCTTTTTTAATATATATTAATACTTATTAATATAACTTTTTATTATAAACTCTTTTAGCTACTTATATTATTTATTAAATATCTTATTAAAGGGCTTCTTGAAATTACTGGCTAGAGTAGGCTTAGTAACTAGAATAGGCTTAGTAACTAGAGTAAACTTAATAACTAGAGTAGGCTTACCGGATAAAGTAGGCTTACTAACTAGAGTTTTAGTAACTAAGGTAAATTTACTAGCTAGAATATATAAAGACTTAGATCTCTTATAGTTCTCTTAATAAATAATATTAAGTTATTTACTAGTACTTTAATATTAATATTATTTCTTTTTAGATATATAATTATTTCTAATTATATTACTATTAGAGTTATTAGTATTAAGGGTTTTTAATAAGTTATTAGTATTAGAGATTATTATTAAATTAATTATTAGTTTTTTATATAATTAATAATCTTATAGAGGCTACTTTTTTTTAATAAGAATAAGAAAGTAAAGTTTGGGCTTTTAATAATTTATACTAGAATATATTTTCTTTATATATTTAAGAAATTATTTAAAAATATAATTTTCTCTAAATAAAACCGAGAAGTCTAGAACTTTAGAGTAAGTAATTCTACTAATAAGATAGCCTATAATTAGGCTTTAATTCTTAAGATTAAGTTTATAATATTTAGCTCTTCTAATATTTTTCTAGATATTAGATTCTAGAAAATAATTAAGTATTTAGCTACTAAGTCTTATAAATATCTTATAAGAGTCAAGAAAAAATAATAGTTTTAAAGAAATAGTCTATTTAAATAGCTTTCTAGGATAGCTAATATAGTAATAGATAATTATTAATAAGCCTATTAGTAAAGGCTTATTAGTAGAATTATAGCTATATTTACTAGTTAGCTCTTTTTTATTATACTTTCTTTTATTATTTTTCTTTACTTTTAACTTTTACTAATTATAAGCCTTAATTAAAGTTTTTCCCTAAAGCTTCGATTTCTTTTTTTTTCCTAATAGAGGCAAGGTTATTTTCCTATATACTATAAAGAATATTTCTAGTAATAGTTCTTTAGAAACTTTTTCTCTTTTTCCTTATTTACTTCTTTTTTTCCTTTTTCTTTTTCTTTTCCTTATCTTTTTAGAACTTGGCCTAATAAGTATATTAATTTCTAATATTTATTTCTTTAATACTATTATTATTATTATTTCTCTTATTATTCTTGAAAGAATAAGAAATAAAAGGCTTTGACTTTAGCTTATAAGCCTTTTATAAATACTTCTTTTCTAAAGTAAATTTAATCGGGCTTAAAAAAGAAAAGATAATACTATAATAGCTATAAAAAGGGCTAATATCTTTCTGCTTTTAGTACTTTTTATAATAGGCTATAATATTATAATATATAAAGTTTTAAATAAAACTAATTTTAAAAAAATTAGATTAAAAATAGAAATAAAAGAAAATAATAATAATAATTTAGGAAATAAGAATATAGTAGGAAAACTCCTCTATATTAAAGAATTAAAGGAACTATTTATTTCTATTTTAGATATAAATCTATATCGAGTTATTTTATAATATATTTTTATTTATTATTACTAGTTTCAGATATATTTTTTACTAACTAGTAATTCTATATATATTCTTATTTATTACTACTAGTTTTAGATATATCTCTTATTAGCCGGCTACTATAGGAGAGAAACTATAATAAGACAAAAACCTATATAAAGTATACCAGAATATAAAACGTAATTTAATAGTAAAATAATAAATTAAAAGTATAAATAGTAAAGTATAAATAGTATATAGTATATAAAAGCTCAATTAATTAAATACTTATAAAGAATTATTCTTTAAGTCTATAGAAAAACTAGCTTTCTTATATGATTTCTATAAGTTATATATAAAAGGCCATAGCCTTTACTATATAACCTAAACCTTAAAACCGCTAAAATAATATAATTTTTAATAAATATAGCCTGCTATACTATATCCAATCTCCTATTTATTTATACTTGTTTCCTAAATACTAAAAATAATAAAAAAATCCTATTTAGAGTCCGAAATAATAAAATATTTAGGATCTTCCTTTATTAGTTAATCTAACTTCTCTTCTATATACCTAAAATAAGACTTATTACTCTTAAATAGTCTTATTTCATATTCCCGAACATACTTAAAGGCAATCCGAATCCGCTTAGCTATATTCTTATATTAAATCCAATATAGTTCTCTATATTAATTAATATCCGCCTTTAACTATTACTTAATTTCCGCCTTTACTATAGGGTATTAAGGAGGCTTATTATAGCAAATTATATTATAAATTATACTAATATATTCTAAATAGATAGTTCTTTTAAATTTCGTATTATTTATTATATTCTTAAATTAATCTTTAATAGGAGAGGAAAGCTCTAGATAAGAGGCTTTAATAATCTTATAGGAAATTCTATTTTTGTATATTTTATTCTTAATAGTAACTAGACTTATAGAAACTATAGTAAAAGGCCTATTAAATAGTAAATTATTATTAAGCTATTTTTTGACTTATATATTATCCGAGAATTAATACTTTCCTATAATTCCAGACTTATAGATTACCTAGCTAAAGGTATTTATTTATCTAGTTAAATAGATTATATTTAGAGTCTTTCCTCCTGCTATCTTTAGTAAATACTTGCCTATTTCTTTAGCTACTTCCGGCTTAAATTTATTAGAAATAGAAGAGTAATTAATATTTTTAAAGAATTTCTTACTAAAGGTAATAGCCTTCTTATAATCCGTAAGGAAAATATAGCTAATATTCTAATACTTTTTATTAAAGTAGAATTTGCTATTTAAAGCTTTAGTAATAGCCAGATCTTTAGTATTACCTTTATACTAATTATAATTAATATTTCTAGAAATAAGGTATTAGACTAGCTAAGAGTAAATAATTAGATAGATAGAATACTTACTTAATATCTTATAAAATCCGAATTATATTAATAGATCTATTATTAAAAGTTAAAAGGCTAAAATAAAATAGCTATTATTAAGATTTTTATATATTAATATATTATCTTTTCAGAAATAGAACTATAGTATCTTTATTTCTTCTATTAAGAGCTCTTAAATACCAAGCTTCTTAATTTACTTTAGATAATTCTTCTTATAAATATAGCTATTAGTACCCAGATTAGTAGTACTAGACTCAGGAATAGGGACTATAGTATTGAATTAGAGCTATAGATTAGGGCGGAATTAATCGGAAATATAATATTTATATTTATATTTTTTAATTTCCTAATTCTTAAAAAAGAAATCTTATATCTTCTTATTTATTCAAGTAATAGAAATATGCTTTTTGCCTTTAGTAACTTTATAGATCTTAGTAACTAGCTTTAGAATATTTTTAATCTCTTATATATTAATAGAAAAAGTATTAGTAAGTTACTAAGTATATACTATATAGGGAGCTTTAAAGAATTCATTATTAATCCTATAGTATTCTTATTTATAGATAGGTCTTATAATACTACTATATACCTCTTTAAAGATATATTTATTCTATTAAGTAAGTATTAACTTCTATTTAGCTAGTATTTTATAGATATACTAGATACCTTTATTAAGTTCTTCGGATTTAATACTTTTAGTTTTCTGCTTTTTAGTTCTAGATATAATTATAAGAGTTTTTTTAGATAGTATTTTTTCTTTTAGAATAGAGAATTCTTTCTTACTTTCCTCTAGTTTATTAATCTTATATTTAGTCTAGTACTCAGATCTCTATTATCTATTAGGAGTTTTAGGCTCAGTTTATTTTCTATTCTTACTAGGTTCTTCTTATCTAGTTATACTAGTTCTACTAGCTTTATTAGTAGTTTTCTTATTAGGCTCTACTAAATTAGCTCTATTTTTCTTAGCTAAATCCGGTTAAATTAAAGCTAAAATTATAATAAAGGCCTATTCTTTAGGCTTATTTCGGAAAGCAGAAAAAGGCTTATTATTATAAACTCCCTTAATTAGGATTCCGGAAGTATTAAAAGTATACTATTTAGTTTTAAGGTTATTAGCTAATAGTAGTTTAAACTCTAATTCTCTATATTCCGAAATAGCTTTAGTATACTTGAATATTTTAGTAATATCTGATTTAGTAAATATATTAATATTCTAATATTTCTTATTTTTAATATATTTCAAAATAGCTTTATTAATTAACTAAATAGCTTTATATATTAAAGTTTTTATCTTAAAGAGAAAGTATAATTTCTTATAAATATTCTTATTGTAACGGCAGGAACAAAGCAATGGAACAATGCTCAAAGATCAATGATTTCCAATGTCCTACAGAATCTAAAGCTAAGGAGAGAAGGAGTGAGGTGTGGCAGTGGATAAGTAGGTATGGCCAAGACCACTGAAACGCCGAGCTTTGGAAGCGAGCTTGGTTTGAACCATAGCTTGGAACCTTAGCTGAAACCAACCCCTTTGGCTAAAACTACGTCTGTATCAACCATGTGACACCAGCCGTTACACTTATTAAGATTATTATAGATATTATTAATATATTAGCCAAAAGCTTTATTATATAATATAATTCTATTCTAACCCTTAGTATTAAAACTATTTATTATAGTCTTAATTTTATTAAGCTTTTCTTATCTGCTTTTGGAAATGCCTTTAATAATATTCTCGAATTCCCTATTATTAGCTTAATAGTTCTTTAGCTTTTTCTTAGTTAATTCTAGTCCAGTTTCATTTCTAATAAAGGTTTCCTATTTTAAGAGTTTATTATATATATTATTTAGCTTATTTAGGATATTTATATTAAATTCGATAATTATAGCTATCTTTTCTAGTATTAGTAGACCTTCTATAACTACCCAAGCTCTTTTAATACTCTAAACTTTAATACTATTAATTTATAGGCTTTTAATAATACTATAGCTTATAAGAACTAGCTATTATATTTTACTAACTTAAGAAATCTATTCTTCGACTATTTTATTATTTTTAATAGATTATAAAGGTATTATTAGTATAATAATTATAGGTTATAGAGTTAAAGGTTCTTAAAATTACAAGAATTTCTTTTTTAAATATATTCCAAAATAAAAAGTAAATTGAAATAGTTTTAGATTATATAAATATATTATATATATTCGAGTTTTTCTTTCTTCCTAGTAAGAAAATAAAGCTGAAATAGTAGTATATATAATAGGGAAAGTAGATATAATAATTAGGTATATTTAAGGTAATATAGTTATAAATTAGAAATAATTATAAAAAATAAAATATAGAATTAGGCTTCTATTATAGAAAAAAATATAAATATATATACCTAAGAAAATATAATTAAGGAAATAATTAAGGCAGATTAAACTAAATAGTAATAATAGGGAAATAAGAAAGTAATATAATAGAAATATAGATATAGTAATAGTATTTGAAGTATTAGAATATAAAAGGAAATAATGAAAATTTTATAATATAGGTATATCCCGACTTTCTATTTATTTAGAGATATCTCTATTAATTCAAAAAATAGTATAAAAGAAGAGAAATAATATAGGAAATATATAAAAGATAAGATATATAAATATATTAAAAATATTAGAGAAAATATAAAGTAAATATTAATAGAAAAGAAATTAGAATAATAGGATTAAGAAATAACTTAGAATAAGGTATTACTTTTTCTAAAATTAATTTATATCTCTTCTAAAAGCTAATTATATTTGTTTAGTACTTATTAGAGTCGACTTTAAATAGTATAAAACTATTTAGTTATTTAGGATTTTAAAATAATATCTATATTAATAAAGGTAATACTAAAGATATTAGAGTATATAGAAAAGAGAACTATAAGATAATATAAATAGGGTTTATAATATTATTATTAAGTTTGGAATAATTAATATTAAAGTTAATATAGAATATAGAAAAATTAGGTATTTCGAATTAGTATTAAGGATATAGGAATTATTTAGATAATATTTAATAATAAGAAATAGATTAATAGTAAGAATTAGTAAATTATACTAGCTTTTTAAAGAAATAATTAGTTTCTAGTAATAAAATAGTATCTTAATTAGGGAATAGGTTCTATATAGGAGAAGTTCTCTTTATATAAAAGTAGAAATATATAATATACTAACTAAGCCTTAGTATGAGTTTTAAGAGTAGTTATAGTTATATTAAAAAGAAAGTGGGTTTTCTAATATAAGATAGGCTTTAAATAAACAGATCTAGTTTATCTAATATCTAATAGATTCCCAGAATTATATATTATTAAGTACTTTTAGAAATAATTATTAGATTTAATAAGGTTTCCCTTTTCTTTTATAGGACTTCTAGTTTAGCTATTCTATTTATATATAACTTCTAATTAGGAAGTTTATTTAGATATTATAAGGAAACTTATAATAGTAATTTAAGTTAAAGTTAAGATTTATAATTATTATAATTAAGCTTTAGACTAGTATAAGCCATAAGAATAACTAGTTAAAAAGGCAAATAAAGCCTTTAAAAGATTTCTAATTTAGTAAAATATATATAAAAGACCTCTTTTTTTCTTTTCTTCTTTTTCTAATTTCAAATATAGTTATTATCTATTATTATAGTTTAGAATTAAGAGTTTATAAAATAATTTTTTAACTTTTTATTTATTTTTATACTAAAAGAAATCTTTTATATTTAATTCCCAAGCTCTAGTAATAGAATTTTATATATTAAGAATACTATCTAATAGTAATAATTAGATAATAGTAAGAAATAAGTAATAATAAAGTTTATTTAATTTCTAGAATAATAGTCTAATAATAATATTTTCTAAAAGTTATAAATATTAGTTAGAAGAAAAAAATAAAAGATATATAAAGAATTAAAAGTAATAAGTTTTATTTCAGGTTAAGAAAAACTCCTATTATTAGATACTTTTTTTTAATTTTTTATAAAAGAGATATATTTTACTTTTTCTAATTCTAGTAATTCTAGAATATATATAATAATACTAGTAGCTTTCTTAATCTCCTAAATACTATTTTGCTTATAGTACTTTATAATTACTTCTCTTTCTAGTTTTATATCTGTTTTAAAATATTTATTTATAGATATATACTTATTTTTAATTTTATTTTTAGAAAAATACTAGAATCTATCTCTTTTAATAAATTACTTAAATTAATTCCCGGTATATATTTTTTAAAATATAATACTATTAAGTTCTTCTAGTATATAGTATTCTTTTAGTTAATCTATATATCTTATTTTATATAAGCTAAACTAGTAATATAATAGCTTTATATTCTTTAATTTATCTTAATTTATTAATTTAATATTATATATAAGAACTAGATCCTTTTCGGAAATAGGCTTTAAATAAATCTAGTAGATAGTATTAAATTATTTCTTTCTCTTTTAATATCTTCTATTCTTTTTTATTCTGGCTTCTTTAATATCTTTATCTCTTATTTATATTTGCTTTATATATATTTCTAGAAATATTTCTTTATTATAAACTTTATTCTATTTAAGTATTTTCCAGGTTAGAAAGCATATTTCTATAGGTAATACTATTTCTCTACTATAGACTATATAAAAAAAAAAAAATCTAGTTAGTCTATATATAGTTACTCGGTTAGTAAATAAAATATATAATAGTAAATCTATTTAAGGCTTCTTTCTATCTATTATAAATATAATAAGTATTTAAATAATTAGTTAATATCTTCTTTTAATTATATTATTTCTCTTGAAATTATAGGCCAAAATAATAATTTTATTAATTCCTAGTTTATTAAGTTCCTGAATTATTACTTCTTTAAATTCCGATTTACTATTTACTTTAAGCTATCTAAATAAACTATATTTATAAATGATTTCTTTTTAAATAAACTTAGCTATTTTTTTACTAGTTAGGTTTTTTAAAGATCTAGCTTTAACCTATCCTAAGAAGTTATCTCTAGTAATAACTAATAAGTTATATTTTTTATAGTCTAGTAGTTTAACTATATTAATCCTAAGATAATAGAAAAGAAATATAGTTTTTATTAGATATAAAGCTTCTTTTTATCTTTTTTTACTTTTATATTAATATATTTTTATATATAGTTATAGTAATCTTTCTAATAATAATAGCTAGCTACTAAATAAAAAGTACTTTCTTTTCTAGTATATCTAATCCTATTATATAGTTCTTTAATAATAATTTCTCTTTATTTTTAATTATTAATAATAAGTTAAGGCAGATATATTTTAGATATAACTTTCTAGAGTAATTAATTTCTTATACTATAATTTAAAGCTTTTTTATTTAATTTTCGAAATTCGGCTCTAGATATTTCTTCTAGTCTAGAAAATATTATAAGATATTATATAATATTCTAGTATTATTCGGAATAGCTATTATTTAAGAAATCTAATAAAATAATTAGATTATTAAATAAAGTATATAAGTTAGTATTATTATTTACTATTTTACTAGTAATTATATATAAAAGATTATAGCCTTTATTATATAACTTCCGGATTTTATTATTTTTTAATATTACTAATTTGCTTCTAGATATAGTAAGGCTTTAATTATTAATCTCTAGTAACTAAATACTATTATCTAAATATCTAGTAAAGGTTTTGGAAATCTAATTTCTTAAAATAATATTATATAACTAAACCGGAACTATTTCCTTTATTCAAATTTTCTATCTAATAAGTACTATTCTAATAATATTAAGCTTTATTACTAATTATTTATTAATATTCTTATTATTTTCGGTATTACTTTCTTATTATAGACATTTTAATAATTTATTAGTAGTAATATACTTGGTTTCTTTAATATACTTAACTTTAAAATCAAATAACTAAATTTATACTAGCTAGTAAATAATTAGAACTTTAGAAAGATTTATAACTACTTTATTTAGCTATATAACAAGTATATTAGTATTTAGTTTAAGGATAAAGTAAACTCTATATAGCTAGAATTAAACTTTCTATAAATACTTTATTAGCCCTTAGTATTTTCTTTTAGTAATATTATATTTCTATTTAATATTATTCCAGATTTCAGACTTATATTATATAACTTTCTTTTTTTCTTTATTATTATATTAACTAAAAGTTCTGCCCTATTTATCCAGGCTAATATCTATTACTAATATAATTATTTTCTAACCTTCTAATAGATTATAGTATAACTTATAAAATATTAGAATAATAGTAAGCTTTTTCTAAAGAATTAATATAGCTTGCTTTTATTTATTATCCTAGTTCTATATTATATCCTTTCTTATTAAATAGTAAATAGATTTAGTAATAATTATAAAGCCTTTAATCCAAATATAATAGTAAATAATAATTCTAATAAATATTTTCTCTTTAATTATACTATTATAATACTTTTATTTTAAGATCTTAGTAATTTCTAAGTTTAAAGAACTTCTTCTAAATACTTTATAAATAAAGCTAATAATAACTATATTATTATAATAGAACTATAATTTTTCTTTAGTACTAGCTCCGGTTTATTTAATTCTATTTAGGGTTATATCTAGATTTTAAAAGTCTTTAAATATAAAATACCGAATTCTAGGTAAAATAAGCTATTTATTATAGTCTATATAAGGTCTTTTAATTCTAATATTATTAATAAATAGTATAGCAATTTTAGGAAACAGATTCTTTAGAATAGTTATAATAATTTATATAAATTATATAATAGAATTAGTAACTTCCTAAGATAATATAATTATTCTTAATAGCTCTAAAGATATTATAAATATAGTTAAATTTCTATTATAAATATCTAGTATAAGTTATTTATATCCAGAAAAGAAATTAATTAGAAAAATATAAATATATTTAGTAAATTCCTCTAAGATCTCATTAATAAACAGGAATAAGTTAGTATTTTATAGAATTACTAAATTCATTTTTATAATAGTATTAATTAATCTATAAGTCCTAATAATCTTTTTTATAACTAAAAACTATAGATTTTAATAAGGTTTATTATATTTCTTAAGGATTCTATAATCTAGATATTTTAATAATATTTTTACTATTACTAATACTAGAGTTTTGGAATATAGGAAATTCTTTTCTTACTAGGCTTTATATTTAATAGTTTTAATTAGAATAAATAAACTAATATTTTTATAGACTTTTTCTATTTCTTTCTAATTAAATATAATTATATCTTTTTAATTAATTATTAATTCTTGAAATATAGCTAATTATTTTTCTTAAAGCCAGTTACTAATATCTAATTATTTAAAATATTCCAAAGTAAGTTATAAACCTCTTAAAATAGCTAATATTCTTAATAAAAAATAATTCTTATATTTCCTAGTATATTTCTATAAGTATTCTCTAGCTTTAAATCTTTTAAACTAGTCCGGATATTTACTAGGGCCTTTTCTAGTTCTATTATTAGTATTTACTAGTTAAATCTTCTTATTTTTTATTTTATATATTTCTATAACTAGAAATAGACTATAATTATTATTTTTTTCTTTAAAAGCTATAGCTATTTTCTCTAGTACTCTTTTTATCTAATCTCCGAAATTTATAACTTTCTTATTTAGTTCCTTTCTAGTTAGATATAGAAAATACCTTTTTATCTAGTATTTTAATATATTTTCCTTAAGCTTCTATATATTCCAGAATTCTTTCTAGTCTTAAGTTTAATATTTTTTAGTTTCAAGAATATATTTCTTTATTATTAGAAGATATTATTTTATCTCTTTTTTAGAAATATCTTTATTTAATATTCTTTTTACTTCTTTTTCTATTAATTCCGGAATTATTCTTAATAATATTTTAATTAGAACCTTTTTTATTTTAGTTTCTCTAAAAATATTATTAATTTCCTAAATTCCTAAACCCAAAATAAAAGAATCTATAGGAAATTCCGGTATCTTTCTATTTCTTCTAATATTATTACTAGTTATAATACCAGATTCTATTTTTCTTTTTTATCTTTAGTTTCTTGTTTTATATTACTTAATTCCTTAATTTTAGGAACTTAGTATTCTTAAACTATTACTTTTTTCTATTTCCCGGTATTTTTTAAAAGTAAAATAATTATAATAATATAAGTATTCTAGTTATCTTTAGAATTAGTAAATCTTCTATTCTATAAACCATTACTTTTATATATAATATTTATTTTTATCTTTACTAAAAATAGTTAATTAAGTAGGATCTTTAGAATTCCTTTAATTAGGAAAAATATATTTTTATATTCTATTCTATTTATAATCTTAGTTTTAAACTTTACTATTTCTATAAATCCAAATTCTGTCCTAGTAATAATAAATATTTAATAATCTATAGTATTATATACTATTTTACTAATATTTCTAGAGATCTTTTTAAAGAGAATATTAATTTTAGCTCTAGTATTAATTATTTCTTTATATTTAATACTTTCTTAAGGTTCTTGAAATATAAACCAGAGATATAGAGCTCGTATAATATATTTATAAGCTAGTAATATTTGAATATTAATACTATTATTTTCAAATCGAATAATTCTATTAGTATTAGATATTTAAGCTAGTATTTCTAATTTTTTAAATATTCTATTTATTATATAAGCTATAGCTACTAGTTTTATAGATCTTCTAATATATCTAATTATACTTAATATAATAGTATTTTCTATTTATAAAATAATAAAATAGGAAGTATTATCCTTAATTTATTAGTTCTAAAATATAGTAGCTAGATCTAGTATTTTTAAGGTATTAATAAATATTCTTATTTCTTTCTAAATCTTTAGAAATAGAATAGTTACTTTCTTTAATAATCTTATTAGAATATTATTAATTTTAGGAATTTTATACTTATTATAGTTAAGAGTATATTAGGTCTCTAATTTATCCTATTTATTTCCAGAAATATTAATATCTATATTCTTAGCTAGACTATTTCTTTATTTATTATTTCTTAAAATAATATTCTTTTAGCCTCTTATATAAAATAGCTTCTTTTCTATTCTGGCTCGTTTTCGGAAAACCTCTTTAACTATTTCTATCTCTTTTCCCTTTTTCTTTAATAAGAAACCCGTTATAGTATTAATAGAAATACTATTTATAACTAAATCTTAATATTATTTATTAATTCTAGAATCTAAAGTATTAGTAATTCTAATATAATTTCCTCTAAGGCAAAGCGGCTATTTAGATTCCCTAGATATAACTTACTTACTTTTATATATAGATCCCGGTTAGCTAGTTCCCTTTTCTTTTTCTTATCTAGTAAACTAGATATCTCTTATTAATTTCTAGATATTTTTGGGTTAAGTATTTAAGTTATAGTTAAATTCTTTTCCTTAAACTTAGGAAATAATTTAGTTAAACTACTAGTACTTACTAGTAAGGAAAAAGGAAATACTTTCTTATTTAGGCTTAAATAGTTCTTTATACTATTTTTTATTAAATTAGTAAATATATTTATAGTTTATAAGTTCTTTTATTAGTAAATAATAGAACCAAGAGATATAAATATATTCTAGATTAATATTATTATTCTTATTTCTATTATAGTATTTATAGTAAATTTATTCTTTTAGTTCTAGGTCTATACTATAGGCTATATTAACTTAAATAATATTTTCCGACTATATTTAAAACTAACTTTTTCTAGAATATAATTATCTAGACTCTTTACCTATTCTAGCTTAACTACTATAGCTACTATAATATTTTTTATAACCTTTATTATAACTTCTAGTATATTTTTTCCAAAAACTCGAATTATACTTACTAGGCTATTAATACTATTATACTTATTATAGTTAGCTAGGCTATATAAGTAGGCTATAGATATTCTTTTAAATTATAATAATAGCTATATTAAATTATTTCTATAAGTTCTCTTAAGTTATAATAGTAATAAATAGTTTTTCTAAACTTTTTATTAGCTAGTTAATATTATTTTTCTTAGGTTTATTACTTTTAGTAAATTTTATATAATTAGCTATAGGCTAGGTTTTTCTCTTATTTATATTTATAATAGCTTTAGGAAATATAATAGAAGAAACTAGTAAGAAATAATTATTTTCTAGTTTAAGAACTATATTATAAATTACTATATTTAAGTATTCTTATTTAAGTCTAAATATATCTGGATTATTAATAATATTAAAATAATATTTTTTCTTTTTATATTAATAGGATATTATTATCTTCTTATATATCTTATTATATTTATAAATAGAAATATTTATAGGCTTAAAGTTTATATTCTTAAAAATATAATCTTTTATTAAAATAAATAATTTCCTTATAAATTCCCGATACTAAGTAATTTTATTTATTTCTTTTCTTTTTAGTAATTCTTTTAATACTTTATTAAATATATTAATATAAGACTTAGATAAGATTCTTTTATTCTGGGCTTATATAATAATCTAATTAAGAAAGTTATAGGTAATTTTAAATATTTCCCAGTTATATTCTCGGAATTTCTTTAGTAAGGCTTTAAAGAACTTGGTTTCCTAGTAATTTCCCGGATTATTAGTATAATATTCTAATATAGCCTTAATCTAATTCTTATAAATAGGAGAGATATAATAAATAATTCTCTTTTTTTAGTATTATCGGGAATATAATAATTCTTATATATATTTATATACTATTTTAAGAATATAAAGATATTACTTTCCTAAAACTATAATATTTTAGAAGCTCTTATAAATAGTAGGTTTAAACCTGGTACTAATATATACTTATTCTTAGCTATATTAATCTTAATAATTTCTTTTATAATTAATTATAAAGTTTTTATATCTAAGACTTCTACTAATAAGATTCTTAAAAAACTAACTTCTTATTTAAATATATTTTTTGGTTTAGAAACCGGAATTAGAAAAAAACCAGTTAATAATAATAAATATAATTAAGGTTTGAGTTTTAGTATTAATAATAATAAAATAGTAGCTTTTCTAGTCTTATTTCTATTATTTATATTCTCTTTTCTATTTCTTTAGCTTAATACCTATAGTATTTTTCCTTAATTTTACTAAACTAGATATATTTATTAATATTATTAAAAGTAATAATAAAAATAATAAATATAATTTTACTAATTTTTCTAACTTTTCTAAATTCTCTTTTCTTTCTTTACTTAGTATTTATTTCTTTTTTTAAAAGCTTCTCTAGTTTATTTATATAATTTCTTATTTCTGATTTCTTTTTAATTCTTATTTCTAATTCTAGTTTACTATTTTACTTAAATTTAAAGATATTTTCTCTTTTGGGTATTTTTTTCGGATTTAGAAATAAGCTTTATTACTAAAATTAAAGCTATTTTAATTCCAGCTTTTATTATAACTAAAAATAATATATAAATTAATAATATAACTTTATTTCTAAATACTAAAGTCTAATTCTAACTAAGGTCTAACTTATATTATCTTAGTATAATATTTCTTATTTTATTTCCTCTATTTCTTTTTCTTTTATAATTAGCCTCTATTTCTATTATTCCTATATACTATACTAGTAATTATATCTTATAACTAATCTATATCTAAATTACTAGATATATCGGAAATTAATATAAGATACTAAGATTAATACTTATATATCCTTAATATTTTAGTCTTAGGCTTAAGGTATTATAATAGCCCTTTTCTCTTCTAACTTACTAAGCTAATAATCCGCCTTATAAATATTTCTTAGAACTTTATAAGAGTATTACCTTAACTATAAAGTTTCTATTCTTCCTATATTACTTACTATAAAATATATAAAAGAGAAACTATAATAAGACAAAAACTTATATAAAGTATACTAGAGTATAAAACGTAACTTAATAGTAAAATAATAAATTAAAAGTATAAATAATAAAGTATAAATAGTATATAGTATATGAAAGCTTAATTAATTAAATACTTATAAAGAATTATTCTCTAAGTCTATAGAAAAACTAGCTTTCTTATATAATTTCCGCAAGTTATATATAAAAGGCCATAGCCTTTACTATATAACCTAAATCTCAAAACCGCTAAAACAATACGATTTTCGACAAGTATAGCCTGCTATATTATACTACTCTAAATATATCCTTATTTAGTATTACTAGTTTCGGATATATTTCTTATAAACTAATAATTTTATATATCTTAACTTATTTTTACTAGTTTTAGATATGTCTTTTACTAACTAGTTATTTCAAATATATTATTTATAACTAATTCTCTAATCTAATATAATTCCGTTCTTTTATATATATTTTATATATATAAAGCTAATTATATATTAATAAGAATAAAAAGAAGAAATAAAGAAATATATAAGTAATAGTATAAGGCTAGTATAATCTTATAAAAATAATTCAGAAGTATTATAGTTAATTATATTATAAATTATTTATACTTAGAAATATAATTTAATTATATATATGAGTCTTATAATAGGTAGTAATAAAGGAACTTAAGTTAGATGTAGTTACGTATACAGAATGCGGTATTTTGGTTACAGGCGATTTTTGGTAGAGTGTATACGTGCCATAAATCAGACATTGAAAACCGGATTCGAAAATCGCTTAATCACTTGATCCTTATCGCTTTCCGTACAAACATCCCTCACAATAACAACCTCACCAAACTCTTCTTAACCAACTTATTAAAGTTAGTAACCAGAAGCATCCCCATTAGAAGATCTTAGATCACGTTCTTGTTTAATATTTGTCGAATATTCGTTTATCCTCACTTCTTACAAACGTTTTGACAGCTCACCAGTCAAGAGTACTCTCATGCCCCAGGACAGGTTGTCTTCATTCAATCACTCCTCCATGGCAACTGGGGGCTTGCAGTCTAAGGTACAAACAAATCGTGCCAAAGGAATGTAGCTATTCCAGTGCAAGTTTGGCATTCCTCCTTCCATCCCCGGTTCAATAGTCAACACAGTCACACCCCAGAGGCATGACCCCTCTTTACTCATTCGTTCCAGAGGATTATATCTCGTACCTTTCCCACTCGTTTCGAACCCGTGCTTTGTCTTCCACCTCGTCATACCTTACATTGCCGCTCTTGTAGGACATATTTCCGATGTGTACCTGGCAAATCACTGCCATATGACAATGCTGCCGGGTATGCGCAGTTGGCGCCAGCCAAGCCCAACAGACACTCAAGATGCAGGGCAGGTGATCTGCGGCTGAAAGCGCCACTCTCCCGGACTGCATCTTCGCTACCAGTGAGCTTCCTGCACTGTGTTCTACGGGACTAATTGTTTCAATAGTGCTTGGCAATGCACCGAAGTTTCTGCATCACACTCGGTTCCAACCCCTTTGCAACACCAGGAACCATTTCAATCATAATACATCTTTCGCAAAACCCATCACCCACCACCCATCACCCGCCACCCCCGCCCCCCAATCCACCACATCAACCAAAAACCAAGAAAGAAAGTATACAAGTACAGATAATGGCCGACGACAGGGAATACTCGGTCGCCGACTGCGAATACAAATACGCCCTCCCCGACGACGGGC
Source organism: Hyaloscypha bicolor E (assembly GCF_002865645.1). Classification (NCBI taxonomy): domain Eukaryota; kingdom Fungi; phylum Ascomycota; class Leotiomycetes; order Helotiales; family Hyaloscyphaceae; genus Hyaloscypha; species Hyaloscypha bicolor. Next base: position 1,011,235 of record NW_020194560.1, on the reverse strand, counting down.
CCCTCTCCATCCGTCTCATCCAGATCCAGAAGCGCATCGAGGATGGACACCCTACAGAGAGTAAGATATGATGCGCGTGGTTGATCTCGGCCCCCTACAACTGCTCCCCGGCGAGAGCGCTGAGCCGACGGGACTACCCTTGGTGCGCTTCGACGAGGAGATGAACGTGGAACGGCCAGAGGAGTACATTGGCATCCCGCCGAGCTCGATGCCGAGTAATCATCGGCCTCAGGCTCAGCAGCAACCTGAGAGGAAAGACCGGGGAAGGCTGAGCCGGTTGGTTGCAAAGTAGAAACCCAAGCCGGGAGCCTCAGAGAGAAGACCTCACGCTTTTCCCCCAGTTTGAGGGCGACAACATGATTTGCTCCGGCTGGGTCATCGACACGGTCGACGGGCTCGGTGCGTTGAGCGCGTCGGATATGTCCTCTTTCCTTGGACCGTAATTCAAGGCGGGTGTAGTGCTGCTGCGCTTCCATCCCGACTGGTCAGCCGCAAGGGAGGTTCCAGACTATTACTCCTATCCCAACTCAGAGCCGGCCGTACAAGCGATTCCAGACCAGATCTGGTCGGCGTTTGTCGGGGGGACAGGCACGCACGGCAAGAAGGTGCCGTCGGGTTTCAGCCGCCTGCTGGACTCGTTCCCGGGTCCATCTATCCCAACTCATCTTAGATCTGAACTTGGATAGACTCGTCAACTGACAAACCCAAGAATCATGTCCACGCAACGACGGCTTTCTGTACAAGCGAAACTGGGACTTCCTCCAAGGAAACCGCAACCTCCCCATCGCCGGCAAGCCGCTCTCGTCCTACTTCACCTTCCAGCCCGTCGAGAGCTATTTCGACGCAGCCATCAGCAACCCCGTTGAGCACACGTACCACAAGGTTGCCGAGGCCCATCGCGCCATGGATGCCCGCACCAAGTTCCGACAGCTGATAACGACGTCTAACCGCACCCTGATGGGTCTTGTGCCGGCGTCGACGCAGCAGTGGGATGTGGTGATTATTTTGTGGTACCACAGCCGGCCGTTGATCACGTCAGCCACGATTCCTGATAATGCTCCCGAGGGGAGTAAGGTCTATGTATTTAAGCTCAAGGGCGAGGCGTTTATCCCGGGCGTGATGAACGGGGAGCTGGCTGAATCTGGGGAGTTAGACGCGATGCCGATGAATAGGTTTAAATTTGTCTGAGTGGGGTTGGTCTAGAGGAAGGAGTAGTGAAGGGCATGGTGCACTAATTCCATAGACATATAGGCACTGCTTCGTGTGTGTTCGGGTTCTGCTTAAAGGCTTGGGGGATTGGACTCGCGTCATCCCCAAGTCTTGGGATCATATCTTACTTCGTAACCCGGGGCGTGCAAGTAGGGCTGCTTCCAGCCAGCTTGGAAACCGGCAAGGGCAGGAGTCGAACCCGCAAGGTTGCGCCATTACCAGAGCCGACAAGGGGAGATGATGAGCATACCCAAGCAAAGACAGGGGGGTTCGTGATTAGTTCACTGACCCCAATCACGATGTGCTATGCTATCTCCTGAAACGCCAGAAAGGAGTGATGCTGTGATCAGTGTAGGTAGACGCAGAGTCAAAGGCAAGAGGAAAAGGCCTTTGGTCGGTTGATCTCAAACAAACAGTCCAACATACTTGAATCGGCCTGCTGGCGGCAATGGCAATATACAGCCCCAAATGCGGGTATCCTTTGATGGGGAGCACTGATGCCAATATCAATGTGTAGAGTCTCAGAACTTTTATCGGCCTAGTAGATGCAATGGCAGTGTAGTGTTTGAAATCTGTTGATGAGCGACAATGGCGATATGCAGAGCCCGAGACTTTGAAATCCTTAGGTCGATTCAATAATCGTGATAGAGACATGCGGTTGCAAACGCCGACGGAAGGGAGGAGAGGAGCCGATGTGATTGCACAAGCGGTGGCAGACTCAGCGACAGAGGCAGAGCCGAAGGTTCTTTGCTCTTGACAGCTCTAGATATTCCCACTATGGGCCAGACTTGTGGCTCTTCTAATTAGTCTGCTATAGTACTATTTATAACTAACTTAAATAAAACTTCTGATTTTGCTAACCCCTCGACTTTTACTCTATATTAACTACTTACTAGTACTGTCCTGAGTTTTTTCTTAAAATATATTATTTTCTAAACAATTAAAGTCTTACATTTATTAATTAATTATATTTAATTATATCTTAAGTTAATCTTATATTTTTAGAATTATTAATTAAGGTATTTTTTTATAAAAAAATATTACTTTAAAAATACTAAGCTTTAGAATCTTTAAAATAAGTATTATAAATACTTATTTAATTAAGATTTCAAATATATTAGTAATTTTAATATTTGGCTTTATAATAATAATTACTATTATAGCTTATATAATTTTTAAAGCCTTTAGTATTTAATTCCAATAATAAATAATTATAATACAAATCTTAATCTTTCTATTTTATTTAGTAGTAATTTAATAATAATTGCCTTATAATAGAGCTTTTATCTTTAATTTATATTATTATAAGGTTCTCTTATTATATATAAATATATATTCAAGTAAAATATAAATTAAAATATTATATATAAGTATAAATATTTTTTTTCTTACTTGCTTTTTACTTAATATATCTTTATATTAGTTATTACTTATAACCTAGCTACTCGCAAAATAAGCAACTATGTTAAGTTTACTAAATAGCAAAAAACCCTTTATTCAAGTCAAGCATATCAAATCACTCGAGCCCACTAAAATTTGCTCCTTTTCGTAATACAATGTAGAAAAAATCGCATAAACCAAGGGTGTTTAACTACCTGGTAAGCTTTCTTTTTCGTCTATTCCATGTAAGAACTAATAGGTGAAGTCTCCAGGTTACTCCTTAGAATCCTAAGAGCTTGCTCTGCGGCTCTGATCGTAGCTCCTTGTTTACAAGGGGCTGTTTGAGGGTCTCCAATTTGTTTTCCGTTTACTCGAACTGTGCAACGATAATTGTTTGCTGGTGTTGAATCTGTTCTGTAAGTTACGCTCAGATCGCCAACCATTTCCCCCAACCGGTTTTTTGGGTGCATGACGTCCACATTATCGTGCAATAATCGACGCATAATAGGGAGTATTTTGAGTTTCTCAGCGAGCAGAGAACATTGGAGTACATCTCCATTGCTGTCAGCATACACCGCGCCAAATAAGCTTCGCACGATGTCGGAGAAATATGCGTTGGCCTCCAGATTTGCAAGGTCTTGCCAAGGGTAGGTCATACCCGAGGCTAGTGTAAGTCGAATGCCTTGACAGGTTTCGGTATGCTTTTGGAGGAATTCCGCTCTGTCGGGCGCGATTTCAAAGTGACCAAGCCTCATAAAACTCCATAAAGGGTTTTTTTTTTGGCGCCGTACTTCACAAAATCGACTTGGGCCAGATTCCTGGATATCGTAAAAATCCAGATCTAAAGAAGTGTCGATACAGATAAAAGCCAAAAACCCCTTGTTGATGGTAGCGGCCCGGAGAAGTTGTTGCTGGTTGCTTGAAATCATTTCGGTCCCGGGATATAAAGATTGAACAATAGTCATACTCAGAACACTGCTGCCAAGGACTGCTAATCTTCCATATGAATAGGTTGTCAGGTCTTGTTCACACGAAGGATGTGTCATTGCTTCTGTCAAGATTGAGGTGTTGTGGAACTTGTATCCTAACAACTTTTCCAATGGCCCAAAATGAGGGACTCCAGCCGACTCTCGTCGACCGCAGGCCATCCTTAGAGAACAATCCGCAGGATGTTCTAAGAGCTCTGGTGTGAAGACCTGGGCACACTGGAGAGCTGTTTTGAGCTTCCCTTGTAGATACGCAGTGCCGATTATAGCCTGAACAACATTCGCTATTGCCGTCCTTGAAAGGTATCTTGTTCTTCCAATATCATCAAAATAGATGTCTGGGCTTTTTGGAGATTCCGAAGACCTTTTCTGACAAGACTTAGTAATGATGAACTTATCTAGTCCGGTTTGCAGAGCCATTTTTGATATATGTGCGTTTGAGATGATTAACTTTCTCTTAGCAGAAAGATACCCCTCGTGCCAAGTGGCATGTGCAGCAAATAGTTTGCTCGTGACAAGAAAATCCAATACGGTATCGCCGAGAAAGGCAAGACGAGTATTGTTTGACAGAGCATTGGCAGAGGGCAAGCAGAGGGCTTGTGCAACCAGGTCTACTCTTCGTAAGTGTACGTTGAGGTGGAGTCTGTCCACCATTTCCTCACCCAACAATAGGGTTTCTAGACAATGAATTATGTGTGGCGCAAATTTAGCGAATCGATTGGGATTGTGTAGCCATTTTGTGGCGCTTGTCACTTCTGATTTCTGAGATATAGGGATGGTGACGAGAGGCACCGTTGAACGTGCCCCGGGGTGGCGTTCTAGACCAGCATCACGGGGCACTTCGAAATTTTCAGTCGAAGATTGCCGAATCCATGCTCTAAGCTCATCTTGTGTTATCGGCGGTGTGAATTGGACTAAGAAACCATTGTGGCAGACAGTGATACGAGTGCCGTGGACTTGCCGTAACATTGATCTTGTGCTGGCTTGACATGAACCAAGATGAAAATTGTCCGGATCTGTAATCTCTTCTGAGTCATCGATGCAAATTTCGCACCGGATCCCTTGCTCTGGCAATGGAGACCACGGCAGTGAACATATTTGGGTCGGAAGGGTGAGCTTTGTCGAAAGGACCACTTCGCTTGCGACCCGAACCTTGACGGGATTGAGGTATCTTTTTTTGGTAGTAGCGCTTTTCTTGGCTATGTCAAGCCACGGATTGTGTTGTTGTTGAATCTTAACCATGGAAGATAAATCTTCTGCGGATTTCGTCTCTTCGAACACATCTCCTGGCATCAATGGCAATAGATTATCATTCAATAAACCAGCTTTGTACAGTGCCACATAGGCTTGCAATGCTGCATCTTTGGCTGCCATATTCTCCTTTTGCCAGCTACGGAGCGATGATGCTTGACGAACCGAGGGATGAACTGAGTTTGGAAGTGTCACAAATCCCCGGATGCGACCTGTCAATTCCGTTTGGTAGGTGAATGTTGGGCGGCTATGAGCGTAGCGATAGACAGGCAATGTTGCACAGAAATGGTGTAAATGTCCTACAGCATCGTCTAGAGTGAGTCTCGCCCTGGGGAAGTTAGCCATGTAAGAGGCCTTTGTGAATTTTTACCAACCCAGTCGATTCAACTCTCAAAGTCATAGAGTCGTCCTCGATCTCATCAAGAAGTCTGCCCTCTTCATCATCTAACTGTCGTGACTCTCTCATATACTCCTCAACCATCTTAGACTCCATTCTCTCCCAGGCTGCTCCCAGATCTGCATTATCACCCAAAGATAGCAAGATCATGAATGTAGACTTCTCATGTCTTGCTCTGCCCCGCCTTTGAATGAACGACTTCAAATTTGGCGGCTTGTTGAAACAGATGACTACATTGCATGCTGATACGTCAATGCCCTCCTCGAGGGCGCTGGTGGCGATGATAATATTTTTGCTGCCTTCACGAAAGTTCTTTAGTACTTCCTTCTGGCATTTCTGATCCAGGAGATCGGCCAATTCCGTTTTTCTACTTTGATTTGTCGAGGTACCTACGAATGTACCGCTGCTGAAGAGATCCTTCGTTTCGGGGTGTTGTGAGAGAAGTTGGCAAAGTGCAATGGCAGTCACTCGCTGCTTGACAAATATAAGGCCACGGAAATCCTTTTTATAAGCACTTTTCAAGAATTGAAAGAGAGAGTCACATTTATTTGAGATCTTTTGGAGTGACGGAGGGTTTAGGGACTCGGCAACTCGAATTTGCCCTAGCGTATTGAGGATGTGGATCCTTTCTTCATCTTTCCAGTCGAGGCGTGCATTTTGTTGTGAATGCATACATGATGTTGCCCGAGAGATTGTGGCGGTAATATAGTAGTCAGAAGCCCAGGCTCCAAGTTCTTGTTGAATATATCGAGACCGAGCAGAGAACCTCTTTAGCTGTTCTTGTGCGGAAGTGCTCCAATTTCGCACTCTCAGAGAGCTTGTAGAGAGCCCGGCGATTTCTTCTGCTGATAGGAGACAAAGTTTGTACTTCGACCATTGGTTTTCGGCGTCTTGGACACGGTCGAGTAGCAATTCCAATATAGAAGACCTTGTTTTGGAGCTAAGACAATCTTCAGAGTAGACAATTTCGACCAGCTCAGGAACGTGGACATGCCGGGTCAACTCCTGTCGGTTGATGCGAGGAGTCTTGGTGACTGAATCCAAATTAACCTCGATGACTCTTTGGTGCAATAAGTTAGTGAATACCATAGATTATACATCGAAGGAAAACTCAGCGCGTGGAGTTCAACCTACCGAAGATCTTTCGGTTTTGACCTTACAATGGGGCTGGCAGTCAAGCCTAGAATCTTGGGTCTGGAATTTAAACCCAACTCTGCCCCCCGGTGGTGATAGTATCCCTTCATAATCTTGTTGGCGGGATGGTTACCGACACAGTGGTGCGCTGTCGGGTCATATGATTAACCGAGTTGGAAAGCAAGAAGGATGCTCACCTTCATCAAATATCAAGAGTGCCAACTTTGCCATGACTACGAATCCATGACTTAACGCATCAGCCAAAACTGCATGCGTAGATACTACTATCCGCGCTCCAGAGAGTGCAGTATCCCAGATATGCTGCGAGCTCCATCGGTCGACATTGTCACGACCCAACAATAGCCTTATTCCTACCGTTGGTAGGTGAAGAGAGAGGACGCTGTATTGTTGTTCGCAAAGTGAAACGGTTGGAGCCAAGAACCATATTATCTAGTAATTATCAGTAGCAGTAGTGAGTGCAGATGGGCAGATATAGATAACCTGTGAAGCGTGACAGATTTCAAGTTCTGCAGAAATGCGTAGTACGGCTCTACCATGGCAATTGAAATTAGTTATGTTGTGTCCTTTCACCAGAGTTAGACCTACATTTGAGTCTTCCCACTTCCGGTGTCCATCTGTTAATTCGTCAACACTCATCTCTTCGAGCCCATGGCTTCACTGACAGCAACGATGATGTTTCCTTTAAGACTTTCTTCCAACATCTCTAACTGATAAGCCCGGGGGCGTATATTTGTCTCTGCAAGTAGTCCCAGCGTGGCCATCTTTCGGATAGTTTCGTCTATAAGGTGTGTAAACAAACTAATAAGAAGTATAAACTTCTTGATAATCAGAATCATTAATCGAAAACACTCTCCAAAAGAGATCGCTGGTCAAGATGACATAAAATTCCTATTAAATGGGGCTGGAAAATTAGGAACACATTCCGAATCCAAAAATTCAACCTAAATTTCTAATCTTAGATCTGGTTCACGAAAATGCTCACTCATCAACACAGCCTCGCGAATCATTATGGAGCACGAACTACATAAGGATAGCTATGCAGAAATTGACACCAATGAAGTTCGCCTCACTCGCAGAAGCCTCTTATAGGTCTTAGGAAATTGTAAGCTACTCGACCTTAATTGGATGAAAACTCGTTAGACAGCCTCACTTTTGAGGCCCACTGGAGGCCGACTGGCGCCCTCAGAATTCGGTTTGCTTCTTCTCGATTCTCTCATTGTTATTGGTATTGCGGGGTTTAAGGGGGTGATGCTCGATCGTATGGGTGGGTAAACCTGGGTCTCGCATCAGAATGTCAACCCAATACCAAACTTATTGCCTTAATATGAGTGTTCATTGCAGCCGCCGAACAGAGTGAAAAGACTATATACTGTGCAAAAGGTAGAGACGGAACGCATCTGAAGGTGAGATACTGCAATTTTTAATTTTTAGATCAGCGACAAGGTTACTGACCGAACAGCTGTGCATCCAATGAATCCAGCTCATGCCACCGGCTATCGATCAGCAGGAAAGCAATCTGGCAATGCCAAGACCGTTAGGTATTTCTCCGATACGGCATAAGGTAACTAGGAGGTTTTACGAACCACTATTACTCCTTCACGCCCTTAGTCCGATACGGGGGGAAAGAATCAAATCCGAGATAATCTCCGATGATCCAGAATCAAATCATATCCAGCTCCGACGGTCTTTCACAAACGCCATCGCCTACATCTGTGCCTACCGAAAGGGGCCTGACCACGTCGCTGCAGCCGCTCTAGAGAAGACCCCCCAGGGTGTTGTAGTCTGGCTCTGCGCTAACGCCGATGTTGAAGAGGGGGTCGTCACTTTCTTGAAGGGGGTTTTGGCATGCGTGTATCGAGTTGTCGAGAAAGACAGTATGGAGGACTTACACCAGGAAGCTTCACTGGCAACCCAAAGGCTTGCATCTATGATTGTCGATTTTCAAGCTCCAAGACTCAATGCGTACCGTGCAGAGATTATCAAATCATGCATTCTTCCTTGCCATGAACTCATGACAGGCTACGTTAGGGGCAACGGTAAGTTTAGCATTGCCAGGGTGTGTTGTCATTATTTCGCTAAAGCTTGGCAGGAGCTACGGACAGAGACAGGAGTGCACTCGAGGTTAACAACTTGCAACAGTGGCTCAGGAAATACTTTGGCGATGACACTGGAGGATGTACAGGACCAAGTCTCTTCGACTTATCCAAAGCTTGCTATGACATTAGACACACTCAGTACTTGAAGACTGTTAGCATGTTTGCTGGGCAAGGGCGGACACGGCACGAAACATTTGAACGGCTTTATAAACTACTCGGCAAACTTGGGAAGCCTCTCAAGTCCTCAAAGACACTAACCGAAGCGGCAACAAAGCTTGCGCAAGACTTTGCTCAGGGATTTACTGTGAAAACAGTACGCTCGTCAGTACCACAACAACTTCCCTTCCGAGGCAAGAAGGAAGCAACGATAGAGCGCACTGTTCATCGTATGTTTTCGGATTCTTCAAAGAAAGCCGAGTTCATGGAACGGCTCAGGTCGCTCGTGTCTCCGGAAGAAAAGGAAATAGACAGCTTTCTGCAACGTGAACGAGCTACTAAGACGAGAGTTCACGCCGAATTGCTCCTTATCGATCATTTCGAACGAAATTCTTGCAACTTTCTGGGCCAGGGCGAGAAATACATTGGCTGCAGCAAGCCAGCATGCTATTTATGCCACATGTATATCACCCACCACCCAAGCCATTACGCAATTCCGGCTAGTCACAACAAAGTCTATGTTGCTTGGCGTCCCCCTGATGTCTATATTCGGGAACCTGGAGCTTTCCGTTTATTGCAGGTACAGGAAAGAATTCTATTGCGGATGATCGACTTAGTCCGTAAGGACTTGTTTTCTGAGATAAAGAGTCACAACATGCGATTGCCATACCACACCGATTCTACAACTGGAATAACAACGACATTAGAATCAATGCGATTGGGCGAGACAGACACACCTCCAGTTGCGTACCCAGGTGATCTCGGTATTTTATCCTCCATTCCATCACTCTATAACATCACTAAACATCCAATCTAGAACAATCAATACTGAGCTTGCGAGAACTAAACGAAGATGTTGAAGTAAGCACTTCTGAGGATGAGGATAATCAAGGCGGAGTTCCAATTTAATCCCCACCTTACTATTGTATAGAGGGAGGCTAATCCATGAACGGATTTGAGAATGGTTTCGAATGCCTGGCGGCTGACACAGAAGAGCATAATTTGAGGCGAAGAATGAATCTTATTAACGAAAACTATTACTGCATTTAGTTTGAAAATTTTCTTTCTTTCTTTAGCTTAGTTATTAATTTAGTAATATAGCATTTTAAAAGCTTTATAAAGATCAAATCTTCTTAAAAATATATTATTAAATACTAATTTTTTATTTTAATATTAAGTAAAATATTTTGGCTTATTTAAGCTTAATTCTATATTATTATAAAGTACTTATTTAATTTATTAGAGTTAAGTTATAATATATTATAAATTTTAAAACAAATTTTTATTAATATCTTTTTAAAACTAGTTTTAATAATAATTAAAGTAAAGCAAAAAATATAAAGTACTTTTCTAATTAATTAGAATTAGAATGCAAAACGAAGTATATATAAGAAAATATATATTAAAGCTAATTATTTCTTACTAATTAGTAAGCTCGCTTATATTTATAAGTATTTAGGGGCATTTAGTATTTATTAAGCTATTAGAACACTTTTAATAAGCTTATAAAGGCTTATAAAATACTAGAGCTAGTTATAAGAAGATTAAAATAAGACTTTATAAGGCATTTAATAGCCTTTATAAAACAATGCCTTGTATTTCTAATACTTTATATTATTATCTTTATATATTATATTTTATAGATTATTATTATTAAAAGAAATAGCTTTATTTTTACAAGATTTGAACTCGATATAATAATGGAAGATTCGGGTAATGACTGCCGTTTATAAAGTAATTAAGCTATAAATTAAAAAAAGGGGGTTCTTGTATAAAAGTCAAGGTGGCTTAAAAACCAATATAGTCGTTTATGTAATTGTTCTACAATGGCCGAGATGTAGTATTAGCGGGCTTTAAAGTGCATCTTCAGTTGGGAGGAATCTGGCTACCGTATTGTCAAGGAGATGAAATGTCTTTTTTTGGTCTGCTAAGAATAAAAGCGTTGTTGGTTGTTGGTTGTTGGTTGTTGGCTCACGAGGTGAGGTAAGGCTACGCGTTCTGTTGAAATTAGGGGCCTGAGACCCCTAATAGGCTTAGTAAGCCTTGGAACCGAACGCCATGGGGCTGTGCACTAGCTTAATACCCTGTCCGGCCGGAATACCCTGTATAGCCGGAATGCCCTGTATAGCTGGAATCGGTTTAGCTGGCATAGGGGTTTAGTGCATGTGATTTAGGGGGTTCAGGGCTATATATACGGGCTACTTACCACTGTAGAACAGCAGTCAATTCAGTACGTTTTACTTGGTTTACATTGCAAGCACGTGACCCTAGCTTCTTTATTTAGCTCGTTCAACACGTTCTATCTATAGCCAGTGGGAAGATGCCCGAGCTATCGTATTAAGGTTTCAGAGTATACTTTAAACTAAAAGGAATCTGGCCACTGGTGTTGTCAAGTAAAAGGAATATCTTTTTTTAGTCTGCTAGGAATAAAAATGCTGTTGGTTTTTGGTTTACAGGGCAAGGCTACGGGCTGATTTAGCGACGATGCTGCAACTATAATTTTTTTCGCAAAATCAAAATTACGATGAATCGCGATTTATTTAATGGCCACATTTTATATGGAAAACACACCTAATTATGGCCAAATACGCAACTCCCATGTATCATAGTCAAATGTATCCAGTAGTATTACTCTGTTCTCGCTTTTTTGAACTGCCCCCGATTATCCCTACGCCTATTCCCCGGCCTATAATCACCATCCCCTGGTAATTCCTTCTCTCTATCGTCAAGATCTGAATTATCGTCGTTATCGCTTGATATAATTACCTCCCGCTTCCTCTTTAATATAGACTTTAGAGGACGTTGAGTGGGTGGAGCGGGAGCGGGAGCGAACGCTAGTAAAAACGTCAGATCTACTAGTATATTTAAATCTATTAACTTACTAGGTATAGAAGCAGGAGCAGGAGCAGGAGCAGGAGTAGGATCAGGAGTAGGAGCAGGAGCAGGAGAAACCGTAATTCTAGCTTCTAGCGTAGGCATATCGTCGTCTGAATTAAAATCGTCAGAATTCAGGTCGTTACCTGACCAATTCTTTAAAGGAGCAACCTTCTCCCATATAGCTTCGATCTGTTAATTAGGAGTCGAAGCAGGTAAAGAAGATGCCGTAGATATAACTGTAGATATAGATACTACGTTAGGGGTGGTATCGGGAGAGTCTCCTAATAGGGGGCTAAAATCTAGGAGGTAAGGCATCTCTCTATCCCTTCTTTCACGCTCATCCTGAATCTCGTCGTCTCTTGCCTGAATTTTATTAATATCTTAATTAAATACAAGATAAATATGCTTTGGCGTTCTCTTATTTAATTAGCTAAAGTAGGATAATAAGCCGTTAATAGTATTTTCAGCTCCATATATTAGATTAGTCACATGGTCGATCCTCTTGTTTTTGTCCTTTGGCCATACCTGATTATATTAGTACTAATTATATTAGGATACTAATAAACAATAGCTTACTTTAGTAGCAAAAGACACCCTATTTGCGCGTTCCAAGATCGTGATCCATTAATTAAGCTCCCAGTCTTCAAGTAACGGAATTGACGATAAAAAAGCCTTGGCTAAATACATAGCGAACTCCTTATATAATAGTTCTTGACTATAATAAAGTACCATATTAGCAAAGAGGTATGTATTTCTATAAATAAGCTTTACGTACGTATTAAACTATTCTACTATCTATAGCTCAATTTGAATATTTTGAGCCTCCCGATACTCTTCTAAGCTAAGGAACTTCTTTGTGATTAAAACAGGTATACTCCTCCCAGTAAAGCTACTCTCTAGTTCTTCTATTTCATATATACGTAGTATAATAGAAATAAGGACCTTATATCGTTTTTCGATAATAGGAGCAGGAGGGATCGGCGATTTACCCTTACTAAAAGCCCTTACACGTGCCCCCTGGCCGAGAGTAAGGGAACCAAGGGCTTTACCCCTTTTAAGGGCTGAACCTAATAAAATTAGTATTAATATAGGAGTTAAATAGATAGATACGCACTTTCGCCCTGAGCTTCCTGATAGAAATTACCACGTAATCGCTCTAAACGCTCGAGCTTAGCCTGCTGTCTCCTCTCACGTGCTTCTGATTCAAGGACCTCCTCTGAGAGATCCATGCCCGGGGGGTAGTAAAAAGGATAGGAATTAGCTGAGATATTGACCCCTTGGTCTCTTAATAGCTGGGCGGTAGTATTCTGAAGTTGAGTTTGACTAGAAAATGGTATACCATCTAATGCAATAGTCGGTGTAGCTGAAGTAGGAGTAATAGGAGCAGGAGAAGGAGTAGCTGGGTTAATCGCACCACATAATGGACACTTTACCATAGAGGGGGGGTGTGGTGCCTCCCGTACAAAACAAGAGTTCCATAGATTAAGATTATCCATTGAAAACGTTTGGGGATAATATAATAAGGATCTGATTTATAATTAAATATTAGAAGGAGGGTATAGCTAATAAATCTATAGTTTAGTAAATGGTGGTGTGAAGTCAAGTAGCAGGATAGAACTATAATATATTAATATTATTTTAACCCTTTAGCCCATGCCCCTATAACTTTTTCCCTAGGGAATTTATGTATTAGAGACTTATTTTGGAGGTTATTAATAGTGGCGTATTACTAATATATAAAAAGGAGTAAATGGAAGGACTACAAGGGATGCCCCTTAGCACAAGTTAAATTCGGACATATTTTATTTATCCCTAGCATTATTCCTATATAAACTATGGTTTCCTATACTAGGGGCTATAGAATATTAAGTAAGGGGCTATAGAAATTAAGGGGGGGAAACTAAATTCCATATAAAAAGAGACATTTTCACTAAATATGTCTTGTAATCACTTCAAAAGTTCTCAAGAACTATTAATTTAATAGAGCTAGTATTAACGGAGAATTTGATCTATACTATGGACTCCTTACTACTAAAATAACAAGTTAATAAAATAATTATAGGGGGTGTGGAAAATAAAGGGGCAAGGGTCGATTTTCTGACGAGGTAAATCATGTGACCTTTTGACATTAAACCACCTGTAACTATGTGAATTTAACTAATTAAGCAGATTACTATTAGCTTCTGTAATTAATTGCTTTACCAAAAATTAATGTTTTTAGCTAGTTCTTTCTTTAGGATATATATTAATATGTCCCTGTTTAGCCTCTCTGAGGCCGGGTAAACCGACTAATATTTACAGGAGGAATTTCTAGATTATCCTCCTCCTCTGCTTCAGGCTCAGATACGTATCCATTATCCATAAACTGTCTATACTCTTGACTATTTATGACCCAATTGCCATTTGCCCTATTAAAAGTAATACTATCTATAGTAAATCTAGTATCCTCCGCATTATCTTCAACCTCCGCTTCATCGTCAGAGCCAATATAGGTGAGATCTTTATCTCTATAGCTAGCGTCTCTCCCTTTATTAATGAACTAAATGCTATCTTGATTATTATAATCCTTTAGCCTTGCCTCTTCTAGTCCCACAGCTACCTCTGGTAATGGATTCCAATTATATATACCCTTAGGTATTAATAAAAGCCCTAGCTTTGGACAAGTATTCTTCGTATTAATTAGGTGGTCGCTAATTGACTCCCTTAGATATATATACGTACTCAGGTGGTTCAGATCCCTATTCGAGTCACGTGTAGACTCCGTAATTGGGAGTATAAAGCCGGCATTCTTAAGCTCTTGCTCACACCACTCAAGTGTAACCTCCGGTAAATATGCGTCTTTATTATAGCTAGCATATCCTTCACGTAGCTCGTTCAGTTTATCGATATTAATAGGAATCCCGTAGTCCCTGACCCCTATCTGCTCTGAAAACATGTAGTTCTGGAATGGTTGACCAGGGACGATATGTGGACGATTAGGCTGTTTCCTAATTAAATGGATATTCCAAACCCGGACGAACTCCTTAGTTTGCTCCCGTATAATAGGTAAATAGACGAAAAGCATAGCGATATAGTCAGGGAGAAGTTTGCGGGAGTAAAGCCTTTGAGAGCGTAGTTACTTGAAAAATATCTTTTATTTATTTAGCATGCCCTATATAATATTAGCTAATTAAATAAGTCTATATGGGATTAGTATAGATAAATTACCTTCGCAACTTGCCCCCACCATGCCTCAATTCGTTAATTAGCTGTACTAGTCCCGAACTAATAGAGATCTGAGAACTGATATGGATTAATACCCCTTGTTTGGCACGTCGCTTTATAGAGGATATAATGGGCATTAGTAATTATGGGTGTTTCGCATCCTCTATCCGATCGAATATGGAGCGGAATAACCTCCATTTCGTCTACCAAGTCAAGGTATTGCACTAGGATAGTAACCTGGAAAGTGGTATAAGTAAGTGTATATTAGTATAATATTAATTAGCCTAAAGGAGAATGTGGTGTGGAGATTCAGGGGGTTTATCGCCTAAATTAAGGGTTTTTCAAATAACTAGTTCTCTATAATACTACAGAATTATATAGCCGGAATCACGACTAAGTGAATTTTGGCATTTTCAAGGGGATGTATTCATACCGAATTAGGAAATATTACTACTTATAGCATAACCATTTGAGATTCCAATATAAATCCAAGGTACGAACCGTGAGTAGGCATCAATACCAGCATATATCTCAATCCCACAAAATCGTAGCTAAGTAAACGGATTAGTAGTTATTGAGATAATGATTTTTGAAGTTAAGTATATGCTGTACTTACCTTGCAATAGCTATCGATAGACCAAACAAAGTTCGGCCCATGAATATTATATTCCTCCCTAGCTGCCTTCATCTCTTCCGAGCAACGTTATATACTTTCTGGATCAATTTCCTGCATTACAGAAGCTATTCTATTCCTAGAAAACTTCTGGCCATCCCCTAGGGAGTTAAGATAAGTATATAGAAGCCGGCAGCCATAACTTCTAGTATTGCCTTGTGGGCCTTTATCCACTGTGTGTTGCTTGAGGATATGGCGAAGTTGCTCCTTTTCTAGCTTAACTTGCGAATTAAGCATTCGACGTCAAAGGCCCATAGCCCGGCGAGCTTATTGTAATAGTCATAGATTAGGAATGTCATATCCTAAGCTCCGGAGGTTGGTAAGTATATTGGCATTAGTCATATGGATATCACAAAAGAACCAGGCGATAAGACCCTTCACCTGCGGCGAAGGATCAAATATCGAACGTTTAGAGGGCGTTTTCCATTCGGAAAGCCTACTGCGTAGCGTTCTCAGGGAAATATCAACGTCAAAGTCATGCTTTAACCTCTCCACAATAGTCTCATGTGACAGCTGCTGCTCAATTAAACAAAGAATATGGGCTTAATAGCACATAATATTAATCTTGAAACGACCCATTATAAAGAGTTTAATGATAATAGATCAATAGTATTAGAAATAATAACGTAGGAACAAAAGTATGAACGAAGTGTGCCAGATGGCTAGTAGGCCAGGGGGCATATCACGTGCATTTTATTGATTTTTCCTACCCTATTGCATTCCTACCATGGAATGCGATAAAACACCATATAGATCGACTGTTTTAATTGTATTCTACCATAGAAATTAGCTAGACTATTAATAATAGCACATTTTTAAAATATCGTAATTTTGATTTTGCGAAAAAAAATTATAGTTGCAGCATCGTCCTTAAAGGAGCCCGTACAAGGCAGGGTCACGCGTTCAATCTACAGCCAGTAAGCAGGTGGCCAAGTGATCATATTAATGGGTTTTTGAGTGCATCTTAAGTTTGGAGGAATCTGGCCACCGTATTGTCAAATAGAAGAAACATCCTCTCCGGTGTAGACCCTCCGCACAGGGTTCTGCATCTCTGCCAAATTCTGCCTTGCAGCTATTATAGCCAACACTGCCTTAGAGCGTGCTCGTCTACCCCTGTTTCCAACCCAAGCCTCTTTCTTTATACAAGTATTTATGTTGGATAAGGCAGGAGAGGAGGCCTTATTTTTAATCTCTGTTTTAAGTATTATTAGACGGCGACGGGCATTTAATAGTTGAGGATTCCTCGTTCGTTTGAGCAAAAGAAGAGCTATAGAGCGTCTGATAGTTACTTGTTTATCTCTCAATTACTTTCTCACTCAGCCCGCGCCATCTTCTTTTATTAAACGTGGACACACTACCTTATATATTAAAAGATATACGAAGACAATAGTATAAAGTATCGGGAATACAGGGCATTATTTTATAAAGGCTACTAAATGCCCTGTAAGGTCTTACTTTAGTCTCCCTATAGCTAGTTATAGTCCCTTGTAAGCCCCTATAAGCTTACTAAAAGTGCCCTGAAGGCTTAATATAGGCTTATATAGCTTAATAGGTATTGAATGCCCCCAAATGCCTATAAATATAGGCGAGTCTACTAATTAGTAGCGAGTCAAGGAGGGGTAATTAGCCCTAATATATACCTCTCTATATATACTTTGTTCTGAATTCTAATTCTAATTAATTAGAAAAACACTTAATATCTTTTACTTTACTTTAGCTATTATTATAGCTACTTTTGGAGGTTTATTTAATTTTCTTGATTTATTAGATAGCTAATTAGAGCTCTCCTTTCCTCCTAATTCCTCAGATAATAAATACTCTAACGAGTATACCGAAAATAAAGAGGATATATAGTATAATTTATTATTAGATTCGGATAATTCAAATAATAATTTAGCTAAACCAGCCCTTCTATTACCCGCTTTATTAACTGCTTTTATACTTACTACTCTTAGGCCCAAAAAGCACTTTACTATTACCAGAATTAAGGCTATTTATATATTTAAGAACAAGAAGTTTTTGGAACAAATTAGGGAAGTTATAGAAGTATTCAGATTAGCTATTTATTAACTTATAGCTATAGCTAGGAAGTATAGATAAATAGAGAATAATAATATATTTTTAGAGATCTTATATATACTTAATATATTAAGATCTAATTAACTTATAATTTCCTCTAAGGTAATTAAATATATTTTAAAAGTTATTCTCTAAAATTCTATTATAAGAGGCTTTTCTTATATTATAATTATAAAGAAAGTAAAGAAAAGGGGTTATAAGATTATATCTAGGACTATATAAAAGGTTCTTACTTATATAGTATAGTACGGCAGGCCGTACTTATCGAAAATTACATTGTTTTAGCGGTTTTAAGGTTTAGGTTATATAATAAAGGCTATAGCCTTTTATATATAACTTGCGGAAATCATATAAGAAAGCTGGTTTTTCTATAGACTTAGAGAATAATCCTTTATAAGTATTTAATTAATTAAGCTTTTATATACTATATACTATTTATACTTTATTATTTATATTTTTAATTTATTATTTTACTATTAAGTTACGTTTTATACTCTAGTATACTTTATATAGGTTTTTGTCTTATTATAGTTTCCCTCTTATATATTTTATAGTAAGTAATATAAGAAGAATAAAAACTTTATAATTAAGGTAATACTTTTATAAAGTTCTAAGAAATATTTATAAGGCGGATTATTAGTTTAGTAAGTTAGGAGAGAAAAGGGCTATTATAATACCTTAAGCCTAAGGCCAAAATATTAAGAATATATAAATATTAATCTTAGTATCTTATATTAATTTCTAATATATCTAGTAACTTGGATACGGGTTAGTTATAAGATATAATTACTAGTATAATATATAGAAGTAGTAGAAATAAAGGCTAATTATAAAAGGAAAAGAAATAGAGGAAATAAAATAAGAAATATTATATTAAGATAATATAAGTTAGATCTTAGTTAGAATTAGACTTTAGTATTTGGAAATAAAGTTATATTATTAATTTATATATTATTTTTAGTTATAATAAAAGCCGGAATTAAAATAGCTCTAATCTTAGTAATAAAGCTTATTTCTAAATCCGAAAAAAATATCTAAAAAAGGAAATATTCTCAAATTTAAATAAAATAGTAAATTAGAATTAGAAATAAGAATTAAAAAGAAATTAGAAATAAGAAATTATATAAATAAACTAGAGAAGCTTCTAGAAAAAGAAATAGATACTAAATAGAAAAAGAAAAAAGAATTCAGAAAAGTCAGAAAAATTAGTAAAATTATATTTATTATTTTTATTATTACTTTTAATAGTATTAATAGATATATCTAGTTTAGTAAAATTAAGAGAAAATATTATAGGTATTAAGCTAAAGAAATAGGAAAAAAAATATAAATAATAGAAATAAGACTAGAAAAGCTATTATCTTATTACTATTAATACTAAAACTCGAACCTTAACTATATCTATTATTATTAACTAGTTTCTTTCTAATTCCGGTTCTTAAATTAAAAAATATACTTAAATAGGAAGTTAGTTCTTTAGGAATCTTATTAGTAAAAGTTTTAGATATAGAAACTTTATAATTAATTATAGAAGAAATTATTAAAATTAATATAGCTAAGAATAAATATATACTAATACCGGATTTAAATCTGTTATTTATAAAAGCTCCTAAAGTATTATAGTTTTAGGGAAATAATATTTCTATATTTTTGAAATAATATATAAATATATATAAGAACTATTATATTTCTAATAATATTAAAAGAAAAAAAATTATTTATCATATCTCTCCTATTTATAAGAATTAGATTAAGGCTATACCGGAATATTATACTAATAATCCGGGAAATTATTAGGAAACTAAGTTCTTTAAGGCCTTACTAAAGAAATTCCGAGAATATAACTAAGAAATACTTAAAATTAGCTATAGCTTTCTTAATTAAATTATTATATAAACCCAGAATAAAGAAATCTTATTTAAGTCTTATATTAATATATTTAATAAAATATTAAAGGAATTACTAAAAAGAAAAAAGATAAATGAAATTATTTAGTACCGAGAATTTATAAAGAAATTATTTATTCTAATAAAAGATTATATTTTTAAAGATATAAACTTTAAG
Source organism: Hyaloscypha bicolor E (assembly GCF_002865645.1). NCBI lineage: Eukaryota > Fungi > Ascomycota > Leotiomycetes > Helotiales > Hyaloscyphaceae > Hyaloscypha > Hyaloscypha bicolor. The sequence goes on along the minus strand of NW_020194560.1, from coordinate 991,708 downwards.
CTTATAGATATTTCTATTTATAAATATAATAAGATATATAAGAAGGTAATAATATCCTATTAATATAAAAAGAAGAAATATTATTTTAATATTACTAATAACCCAGATATATTTAGATTTAGATAAAAATACTTGAATATAATAATTTATAATATAGTTCCTAAACCAGAAAATAATTATTTTTTACTAGTTTCTTCTATTATATTTCCTAAAGCTATTATAGATATAAGTAAAAAAAGAATCTAACCTATAGCTAATTATATAAAACCTATTAAAAGTAGTAAACCTAAAGAAAATAATATTAACTAGCTAATAAGAAGTCTGGAAAAACTATTTATTATTATTATAACTTAAAAAAACCTATAAAAATAATTTAATATAGCTATTATTATAATTCGGGAAGATATTTATAGCCTGCTTATATAGCCTAGCTAATTATAATAAGTATAATAGTATTAATAGCCTAGTAAGTATAATTCGAGTTTTTAGAGAGAATATACTAGAAGTTATAGTAGAGGTTATAGAGAATACTATAGTAGCTATAATAATTGAACTAAAATAAATAAAGGATCTAAATAACTATATTCTAAAGAAAATTAGTTTCAAATATAGTTAGAAAATACTATTTAAATTAATATAGCCTATAATATAAACCCAGAATTAAAAGAACGAATTTATTATAGGTATTATAATAGAAATAAGAATAATAATATTAATCTAGAATATATTTATATCTCTTAGTTTTATTACTTACTAATAGAAGAACTTATAAACTATAAATATATTTACTAATTTAATAAAAAATAATATAAAAGGCTATTTAAGCCTAAATAAAAAAGTATTTTCTTTTTTTTTACTAATAAGTACTAGTAATTTAACTAAATTATTTCCTAAGTCTAAAAAGAAGAATTCGATTATAACTTAAATACTTAATTCAAAAATATCTAGAGATTAATAAAAAATATCTAGTTTATTAGATAAGAAAGAGAAAAGGAAACTGGCTAACCAGAATCTATATATAAGAATAAATAAGTTATATCTAGGGAATCTAAATAGCTACTTTATCTTAAAAGAAATTATATTAGAATTACTAATATTTTAGGTTCTGGAATTAATAAATAATATTAAGATTTGGCTATAAATAGTATTTCTATTAATACTATAATAGGTTCCTTATTAAGGAAAAAGGGAAAAGAGATAGAAATAGCCAAAGAGGTTTTCTGAAAATAAGCTAGAATAAAAGAGAAGCTACCCTATATAAGAAGCCAGAAGAATATTATTTTAAGAAATAATAGATAAGGGAATAGCCTAGTTAAGAATATAAATATTAATATTTCCGGAGATAAATAAGACAAATTAGGGACCTAATATATTCTTAATTATAATAAGTATAGAATTCTTAAAATTAATAATATTTTAATAAGACTATTAAAGAAAATAACTATTCTATTTCTAAAGACTTAGAAAGAAATAAAAATATTTATTAATACCTTAAAAATACCAGATCTAGCTATTATATTTTAGAATTAATAAATTAAGAATAATACTCTTTATTTTATTATTTTATAAATAAGAAATACTATTATATTAAGTATAATTAGATATATTAGAAGATTTATAGAACTAGTAGCTATAACTTATATAATAAATAGAATATTTAAGGAATTAGAAATACTAGTTTAGGTATTTAATACTAATAGAATTATTTAATTTAAAAGTAATAATATTAATATTCGAATATTACTAGCTTATAAATATATTATATAAGTTCTATATTTCCGGTTTATATTTCAAGAACCTTAAAGAAGTATTAAATATAAAGAAATAATTAATACTAGAATTAAAGTTAATATTTTCTCTAAAAAGATCTCTAGAAGTATTAATAAAATAATATATAATATTATAGATTATTAAATATTTATTATTATTAAAATAGAATTTGGATTTATAGAAATAATAAAGCTTAGAACTAAGGTTATAAACAGAATAAAATATAAAGATATATTTTTTCTAGTTAAAAGAGCTCTAAAGATTTTATTTAGTTAATTATTCTTAATAAAAATAAAAATAAATATTATATATAAAAATAATAATTTATAGAATAAAAGATTTACTAATTCTAAAAATAACTAGAATATTTATATTATTATAATTATTTTATTTTTAAAGAATACCGGAAAGTAAAAGAAAGTAATAGTTTAAGAGTACTAAGCTTCTAGAATTAAGGAATTAAGTAATATAAAGCAGGAAACTAAAAGTAAAGAGAAAAAATAGAGCCTAGTATTATAACTAGTAATAATATTAGAAAAAACGGAAAGATATTAGAATTTCCTATAAATTCTTTTATTTTGGGTTTAGAAATTTAGGAAATTAATAATATTTTTAAAGAAACTAAAATAGAAAAGGCTTTAATTAAAGTATTATTAAAAATAGTTCCGGAATTAATAGAAAAAGAAATAAAAAAAGTATTAAATAAAGATATTTCTAAAAAAGAAATAAAATAATATTTCCTAATAATAAAGAAATATATTTCTAAAATTAAGAAATATTAAACTTAAAATTAGAAAGAATTCTAGAATATATAAAAGCTTAAAAAAAATATATTAAAATACTAGATAAAAAAATACTCTTTATATCTAACTAGGAAAAAGCTAAATAGAAAGGTTATAAATTCCGGAAATTAGATAAAAAGAATACTAGAGAAAATAGCTATAGCTTTTAAAGAAAAAGATAATAACTATAGTTTATTTCTAGTTATAGAAATATATAAAACAAAAAATAAGAAAGTTTAACTAGTAAATACTAATAATAGAACTAGAGAAAACTCTAGTAAATATCCGAACTAGTTTAAGAAATCCAAAACTAAAAAATACTTATAGGAATATATTAGGAAATATAAGAATTACTTTTTATTAAGAATATTAGCTATTTTAAAAGGTTTATAACTTATTCCGAAATATCTTAAATAATTAAATATTAGTAACTGGCTCTAGGAAAAAGAACTAGCTATATTCTAAGAATTAATAATTAATTAAGAAAATATAATTATATTTAATTAGAAAAAAGTAAGAAAAGTTTATAAAAATATTAGTTTACTTATTCTAATTAAGATTATTAAATATAAAGCCTAATAAGAAAAGAATTTCCTATATCCTAAAGCTCTAGTACTAGTAATAGTAAAAATACTATTAGAATACCTAGATTATAGAATTCTTAAGAAATATAATAGATCTTACTAAAATCTATAATTCTTAATTATAAAAAAAGTTACTAGAACTTATAAACTAATTAATATTACTATAAAAATAAATTTAGTAATTTTATAAAATACTAATTTATTTCTATTTACTAATAAGATCTCAAAGAAATTTACTAGGTATACTTATATCTCTCTAATTAATTTCTTTTCTAGATATAATTAACTTATACTAGATACTTATAATAGAGATTTAACTATATTTATAATACCTCTAAAATTATTAAGAATAACTATATTACCTTAGGAAGCTACTAATTCCGTTATATAGTTTATATAAGTTATTATAACTATTCTAGAGAATCTGTTTCCTAAAATTACTATATTATTTATTAATAATATTAGAATTAAGGGACTTTATATAGAATATAATAGGTAGCTTATTTTATTCGGAATTCGGTATTTTATATTTAAATATTTTTAAAACCTAAATATAACCCTAAATAGAATTAAATAAGCCAGAGCTAATATAGGAGAAAAATTATAGTTCTATTATAATAGTATAGTTATTATTAGCTTTATCTATAGAGTACTTGGAAGAAGCCCTTTAAGTTTAGGAATTACTAAGATCTTAAAATAGGAATATTATAATAGTATAATTAAAGGCAAGGCATTTATTAGAATTATTATTTACTATTATATTTGGATTAAAGGCTTTATAATTATTACTAAACCTATTTACTATTTAATAAGGAAAAGTATAATATAGAACTGGGATAATAAATAAAAGTAAGTTATATAAATTCTTTAGGAAAAGCTTATTATTATTTTAATACTTTATAAGTTATATTATAATTTATTAGAAGATTAGGAAATAATTATATTAGTAATAAATACTAGCCTAAATAAATAGAACGGAACTTTTAGTTAATATAATAATAAAAGAAAAAAGAAAGTTATATAATATAAGTCTAAAATCTGGAATAATACTAAATAAAGATATAATATTACTAAGAAAAAATACTAAGGGCTAGTAAAGTATTTATAGAAAGTATAATTCTGGCTATATAGAATTTATTTTATTCTTAAACTAAATACTAATATACTTGTTATATAACTAAGTAAAGTAGCTATAGATTTTTCTAAAGCTCTAATTACTTACTAGCTAGTATGAATTTAGTTATTTAACTTTAAAATCAAGTATATTAAGAAAACCAAGTATATTATTACTAATAGATTATTAAGATATCTATAGTAAAAAGGTAATACCGAAAATAATAAGAATATTAATAAATAGTTAGTAATAGAGCTTAATATTATTAGAATAGTACTTATTAAATAGAAAATTCGAATAAAGGAAATAGTTCCGGTTTAGTTATATAATATTATTTTAAGGAATCTAATTCCTAAAATCTTTATTAGATATTTAGATAATAGTATTTAGTTACTAGAGATTAATAATTAAAGCCTTATTATATCTGGAAGCAAATTAGTAATATTAAAAAATAATAAAATCCGGAAATCATATAGTAAAGGCTATAGCCTTTTATATATAACCTCTAGTAAAATAGTAAATAATAATACTAACTCTTATACTTTACTTAATAACCTAACTATTTTACTAGATCTTTTAGATAATAGCTATTTCAAATAATATTAGAATATTATATAATATTTTATAATATTCTTTAGACTAGAAGAAATATCTAGGGCCAAGTTTCGAAAATTAAGGAAAAAAGCTTTAAATTATAGTATAAGAGATTAATTACTATAGAGAGTTATATCTAAAGTATTACGGTTATTATAATATATAGTACTAGTAGGGATTAGACTAGAGCTAGAGAGATATCTGGTATCTAAGTAAGGTATCTATAATTACCTAATTATTATACGTAACCCCGAGCTTAAGCTAGTATATGGGCCCGTATATAGCTTATAATTATTTAGATCCGAGACTCCTTTAGGATTCTCTTTTCTCTTTAGCTTTGAATTATTAAAATAGAGATAGTCTAATTATGCCTTCTAGGCCCTAGATCTTATACTTATAATATAATTTAAAGCTCGCCCATTTCTTAATCCTATAGAGAATTTAAATAATACTTACCCGATCAGTTTTTGACGAGTATAGACGTAATATGCCATAGCTACTCCCGAACCGGTTAACTAATATTAGAATAAAAGAAAGCCCTAGAATAACTAGATAAGAAAGCCCTGGACTGGCCAGGCAAGCGGATAGGCTAGTAATCTTATTACTAAATAAAGATCTATAAGAAAGCAAGTCCCGGAATAACTAGGTAAATCAGAAGAAGCTATAGTATAAGATACTACTAGTATATTACTAGAAGATAGACTAGAGCCTCTTATTAAGTCTCCTGAGGGATTCGAGTATCCCATTAATATTTATAGTAAAAGAAATACTCTTTTCTAGAGAGTAAAGAAAAAAGAGGAACCTGTCTTATTAAAGGCAGAGTTCCAAGAATTACTTCGGAACCCAGAGGCTTTATATAAAGAGATTATTAAGCTAATTCTAAAGACATATAATATTCTTGCCTATAGCGAGAATTATTATAATTAGCTAAGAGAAACTAAATAAGCCTTATAAAAGAACGAAGCTATTATTAAAAAGCTTATTATATAGCCTGCCGGGATAACTAGTTTCCCTATTCTAGAAAGTAGATACTTAGTTAAATTCCCTAACTCTCTTATTTTCGAAGATATAACTAAGAATAGTATTACCTTTAATAATTAGTTAGTTTAGATTAAGAATAAGCTCTATAGTAACTCTAATACCTATTAGATAAAGGACCTCAAGATTATTTATATATCCGGCCATATAAGTAGCTATACCCTTATACTAATTTCTTCTTACCTAAACCAGGATAATTAATATATATATAAGACTATTAGGGAACTATATACTTATCTAGAGGAGCTATATAGTAACCCAAATAAGAAGTATAATACTCGGCAAGTATTTAAGGAGCTATTTATAAAGAAGGGCCAGACTTTTTAGGAGTTCTATACTCTATTTCTAAGGCATATAGCAAACGGAAATATTAACTTATAGGACCTTAAGGATAACCTAAATAATAAGCTTACCTGGAAGCTCCAAAAGGCCATAGCTATATACTATAATAACCCGGCTATTCATATTATAAAGTTCATATAATACTATATTATAAATAACTAGTAAATCTAAGCTTGCTATAAAAAGAAAGAATAAATATTTAAGAAAGCTAATAAAGATACGGATAAGCCAAGTCCAGAAGGCGCCCCTTATATAAAGCCTGCTCCTAAGACCCTAGTAATAGATAAGCCTACTACCCCGAAGCCCGGATCCTTAGATCTCAAATACTATAACTATAATGAATTTAGTTATATATCTAGGAACTATCTAAAGCCTAAGATAAAATATATAAAGCAAGTTTTAGTAGCCAAGCTAGTAGTACTTACTATAAGTAAGCTATCCAAGGGTATAGAATAAGGAAATAAGGACCCCTAAAGGAAGTTTCCTCTTTAGGGCTATATTATATAAATATAGTAGAAGTTAATTTAAGCTAGCTACTAGAAGATAAAGCATTTATACTTTCTTATATAATTAGTAATAATAAATTAGGTATTAAGACTTCTTCTCTTATTAATACCAGAATAAATAAATATACTTTTATTAATTCCAAGTTTATAAGAATAATTAAATAATTTCTAGATATTAAACCTATTTAATTAGTATTACCCTATAATATAAGGGGGTTTAATAGTAAACAGGCCGTATTTATTACTTACTATATTAAGCTTATACTCTTAATTAATAGACGGAAGGTCCTAGTACCTATACTAGTTATAGAGCTAGGCAAGTATAATATGATTTTGGGATAATAGTAGTTTATAAGTACTAGTATCCTAATTAATTACAAGAATAGAAGGTTAATCTGGCCAGATAATTAGCCTAGAAAAAAGAATTAGAATAAGATCCTAACTATTATATATAAGAACTTGGAATCTGGGAAAAGTAACTAGTACTAAGAAAATATAAATAGAAGGAATAAAGCTATAGCTATAGATAAGTCCTAGAGACCTTAGCTTATAAAAAAGAAACCCCCTTATTCTTTTCCTAAGCCGGACTCAGAAAGCCATATATAGTAAAAGAATTAAGCTTAATACTATAGAGAAATATAAGTAGCCTTGGGGAATATAGAAGTTTCTCCTAAGCCAGAGATAGGAATATTAAAACCATACCGTCTAAAGAAAAGCTATAAGATCTAGTTAAGGCCCTTAGTTAATATTATAAATATCTCACCGGCCGCTTTCTAGATAAACCTATAGAAGAAAGAGAACCTTTTCTTTATAATATTATTTTTCGAGATTAATAAAGAGCTAGAATTATAGTAAGAAAACAAGTTTATTCCGGGTAAGTAATAGCTAGAAGAGATAGAGCTATAATAGCTAGTAAGAGTCTTACTAGAGGAGTTTAAGGATTTTATAGATATTTTCTTAAAGGAAGTATTAAATATCTTACTCCCGTATTAATTATATAACTATAAGATTTAGATTAATAATCCCAAAGGCCCAGAGAGCCTAGGGTATTCCCTACTCCGTTAATAGTTAATCCATAAGCTATAGGAGGTTAAGTGCTTTCTTAAAAAGAATCTCTAATAGAGCTTTATTAAACTAAGCTAGTCTCTTTTTATATCTCTAATTCTCTTTATAAAGAAGGCTAATAGAGCTCTCTGATTTTATATTAACTATTATAAGCTAAATGACTTAATATAAAAGGACTATTATTCTCTTTCCCTTATTTATAAGACTCTTATATAGCTAGCTTAAGCTAAGGTTTATATAAAGCTAGATATTTGGCAAGTATTCTATTAGATCCGAATAGATCCAGAATTAGAAGAACTTATAATATTCCGTATAAGATATAGGGCCTATAAGTATAAGGTTCTTTAGGAAGACCTAACTAATAGTCCTATTATATATTAAAGATATATAAATAATATCCTCTTTAATTACCTTAATATCTTTTATATAGCTTACTTAGATAATATCCTAATTTACTTAAATAATTCCCTAGAATATAAAGACTATATATAAAAGGTTCTTTAGTAATTATAGGATACTGGCCTCTAAGTAAATATTAAGAAATTAGAGTTTAAGGTTACTTATATAAAGTATCTAGGCTTTATTATCTTTACTAGAGGTATTAAAGTAGACCTAGATAAAATAGTAATTATTAAGAACTAGTAATTACTAAAGATAATTAAAGAAATATAAGGCTTTCTGGGTTTTTATAACTTTTATTAGTACTTTATTACGGAATATAGCCATATAATAAAGCCCCTAATAGCTCTAATATATAAGGAAGTTCTATTTAAGTAGACAGATTAGTATTAAGAAGGTTTTACTAAGCTAAAGTAAGCTATATTCTCAATATTAATTCTATATTACTATAACCCGAATTTCCCTACTATAATTAAAACGGATATATTAAATAAAGTTATAGCCGGTATTTTCTTATAATAAGACTTCTAGATAGGACTCTAGTATCTAGTAGTATTCTTTTCTAAGACTATATAGTCAGTAGAGCTAAACTATAATATTTATAATAAAGAGATACTTGCTATTATTCTTTCTTTAACCAAATAGTAAGCGGAGCTAGAAGGCCTATAAGAGGTATCCTTTATGATTTACTTAGACTACTAAGCCCTTAAGTACTTTATAACTATAAAGAAGCTCTTAGTAAAACAAGCTTACTAGGTAAAGTATCTTTTCTACTACTATTTCAAGCTTATATATTAGGCAAGTAAGTTAAATAAATAAGCAAATATCCTAAGTAGGAAATACAAGAATATAACTGCCTAGGATAAGGTAATAGTAGCCTACCGAATCCAAATTTTCCTCTTATAATAAAAGATTAATAATAATATTATACGGGATTTCTAGTTAGCCCTAATTAAGGCCTTTATAAGCCCGGCTTAGAAAGAAACCTAATATAATAGTATTTAGCTAATAGATAAGCTATTAAGCAAGAACTAAGAGTTACTAGAGCTAGAAGAGCTATAGGATAAGGTAAGAAATAAGAAGAAAGGTATTTGGATATTATAAGACGGCCTTTTCTTATAATATAGCAAACTATTTATATCTAATAATATAATAATACCCGAGATACCTTTATATACTACTCTTATTTAGGAGGTATACGTATAGCCCCTAATAGGATACCTAGAATAAGCTAAGCTTTAATAGCTTCTTTAGGCCCGCTATTACTAGCTAGGCTAAGGTATAAATATTAATTAGTATAGAAATAATTACTATACCTGCCAATAATCCTATATCTCTAGAAATAAGAAGCCAGGGCTCTTATATTTGTTACTAGTTCCTGATTATTCCTAGTAATATATATTAGTATATTTTAAGAAATGCCTAGAGAATAGGAATAAGTTAGGAATAAGTATAATATAGTAATAATCTTTATTAATTACCTAGATAAGCGCCCTATTATAATTCTTATCCAAGATATAGTAATAGCTAAAGAGTTAGTACTCCTATTTCTTACCTATATAGTTTACTAAGTTAGTATCCCGGAGATTATAGTATTTAATTAAGGCCCCTAGTTTATATTAGATTTCTGGAGCAAGTTCTATAAGTATATTAGTATAAAGCTTAAGTTATTAATTACTAATTATCCCTAAACTAATAGCTAGATAGAGATTATTAACTAGTACTTTAACTAATAACTATATTCCTATATGAATTACTACCAGAATAATTAGAATAAATAGATAGTAATAATTAATTACTAGTAAATAGCTCTGGTCTATGAGACTATAGGCTAATTCCCGTTTCTTATAGAAAAGAGCTATAAACCGCAGATATTATTTAACTAGGAAACCCAAATATAATTGGGTATCCCAAAAGAAGAGCTAAATAGATAGGAGGCAAAGGCCCTAGTAATATGGCTTTATAAATTATAGCAAAAGATATAGGAGAATATAATACGAATATAAGAATATTATACTATTTAAGCTAATAAATATCACTAACTAATAGACTTCGGAGTAAGAAATAAAATATAGATTACTACTAAGTACTAGAAGAATAATTATTCGAGCCATAAGCTGGCTTACTAAATAGAAGAACCATACGAAATCCTGGAATAAGTAGGATATTTCTTTAGGCTTAAGCTTTCGGAATTAATAAGAATATATCCGGTATTTTATATAGAGAAGCTATATAAAGATTTAGATAACCCCCTTTCCGGATAAGTAAATCCGGAGCCTTTACTATTAGAACTATAAGATAGGGAAATAAAGTATAAAGTTTAAGAGATATAAGTAGTAAAACTGCTTTATAGGAAGCTAAAGTACCGAGTCTAGTAGAAAGAATAGGACCCAGATCCGGAATAGTATCCTGCTTCCTTATTAAGTAATAGTACCCTAGCTTTTTAGAGCTTCTATAATAAGAACCCCGAATAGCCAGGACTGCCCCAGAATCTCTCTTATTAGTTAGACTATACTAAGAATAATATATTACCGGAACCATATAATATAGACGGAAATCCTTTAAAGTCATATATAAAAGGCCCTGGCCTTTAATATGTGACCTATAACTTGGAAATTTAATAGGGACTTTCAAAGCTCGGGGATAAGCTTACTTTAAGGAAGGGAGTAATATTATGGTTATTATAATATATAGTACTAGTAGGAGTTAAACTAGAGCTAGAGAGGTATCTGGTATCTGAGCAAGGTATCTATAGTTACCTGATTATTATACGTAACCCCGAGCTTAAGCTACTATATAGGCCCGTACGTAGCTTGCGATTATTTAGATCCGAGGCTCCTTTGGGATTCTCTTCTCTCTTTAGCTTTGAATCATTGAAATAGAGACAGTCTAACTATGCTTTCTAGGCCCTAGATCTTGTACTCGTAATATAAAGTATACTTATCTTAACTTATTATTAATAATTAAAAATAAAGAAAAATCATTATTAAAGAACTATATAATAAGATTAAATATACTAGAAAAGAAAGTATCTTTTATTTAATAGCTAGTTATTATTACTAGAAAGGTTACTATAACTATATATAGAAATATATTAATACTTATAAAGTCTATTAGTATAAAAATAAAAGAAAATAAGAAAAAGCTCTATATTTAATAAAAGCTATATCTTTTTTTTATTACCTTAGAATTAATATAATTAAATTACTAGACTATAAAGAATACAACTTATTAGTTATTACTAGAGATAATTTCTTAGGATAGATTAAAGCTAAACCTTTAAAGAACCTAACTAATAAGAAGGTTACTAAGTTTATTTAGAAAGAAATTATTTATAGGTATAGTTTATTTAGATAACTTAAAATAAATAATAAATCAGAATTAAAAGAAGTAATAATTCAGGAACTTAATAAGCTAGGAATTAATAAAATTATTATTTTGGCCTATAATTCTAAAGGAAATAGTATAATTAAAAAAGAATATTAACTAATTATTTAAGTACTTATAGTATTTATAATAGATAGAAAAAAGCTTTAAGTAAATTTACTATTATATATTTTATTTACTAACCAAGTTATTATATATAAACTAACTAGATTTATTTCCTTTTATATAGTTTATAGTAGGAAAGTAGTATTATTTATAGAAATATACTTTCTAATCTAGAAAATACTTGAATAAAATAAAGTCTATAATAGAGAAATATTTCTGGAAATATATATAAAGCAAATATAGATAAGAAATAAAGATATTAAAAAGCCAGAATAAAGAAAAACAGAAGATATTAAGAGAGAAAGAAGTAATTTAATATTACCTATTAGATTTATTTAAAGCCTATTTCTAAAAAGAATCTGGTTCTTATATATAATATTAAATTAATAAATTAAAACAAGTTAAAAAATATAAAGCTATTATATTACTAGCTTGACTTATATAAAGTAAGATATATGAATTAACTAAAAGAATACTATATACTAGAAGAACTTAATAGTACTATATTTTAAAAGATATATATTAGGAATTAATTTAAATAGTTTATTAAAAGAAATAGATTCTAGTATTTCTCTAAAAATAAAATTAATAATAAATATATATTTATAAATAAATATTTCAAAACAAATATAAAACTAGAAAGGGAAATAGTTATAGAGTACTATAAGTAAAATAGTATTTAGGAAATTAAGAAAGCTACTAGTATTATTATATATATTCTAGAATTACTAGAATTAGAAAAAATAAAATATATCTCTTTTATGGAGAATTTAAAAAAAGTATCTAATAATAAAAGCTTTTATTAACCTAGAATAAAGCTTATTATTTTTAATTCCTTATATATCTTTTGAATTTTTCTTCTAATTATTATTTATAACTTTTAAAGAATATTATTATTAGATTATTATTCTAGAAATTAGATAAGCTTTACTATTACTTATTTCTTATTATTATCTAATTACTATTACTAGATAGTATTCTTAATATATAAAATTCTATTACTAGATCTTGGGAATTAAATATAAAGGATCTCTTTTAGTATAAAAACAAATAGAAAAATAAAAAAGTTATCTTATAGACTCTTAATTCCGAACTATAATAATAAATAGTAATTATATTTGGAATTAGAAAAAGAAAAGAAAAAGAAAGGGGATCTTTTATATATATCTTACTAAACTAGAAACCTTTTAAAGGCTTTACTTGCCTTTTTAACTAGCTATTCTTATAGCTTATACTAGTCTAAAGCTCGACTATAATATCTATAAATCTCGATTTTAACTTAAATTACTATTATAAGTTTTCTTATAATACCTAAATAAACTTCCTAATTAGGAGTTATATATAGATAAAATAGCTAAACTAGAAGCCTTATAAGAGGAAAGGGAAACCTTATTAAACCTAATAGTTATTTCTAAAAATACTTAATAATATATAATTCTGGGAATTTATTAGATATTAAATAAACTAGATTTGCCTATTTAAAGCCTATTTTATATTAGAAAACCCACTTTCTTTTTAATATAACTATAGCTACTTTTAAAACTTATATTAAGGCTTAGTTAGTATATTATATATTTCTATTTCTATATAAAGAAAACTTCTTCTATATAGAACCTATTCCCTAATTAAGATACTATTTTATTACTAGAAACCAATTACTTTTTTAAAAAGCTAATATAATTTACTAATTCTTATTATTAATCTGTTTTTTATTATTAAATATTATTTAAATAATTCCTATATTTTTAATACTAATTTGAAATATCGAATTTTTTTATATTTTATATTAATTTTAATATTAATTATTTCAAATTTAATAATAATACTATAAACCCTATTTATATTATTTTATAGTTTTCTTTTCTATATACTCTAATGCCTTTAGTATTACCTTTATTAATATAGATATTACTTTCAAGTCCCAAATAATTAAATAGTTTTATATTATTTAAAGTTAATTCTAATAAATACTAAATAAATATAATTAGCTTTCGGAAAAAATACGAATTAGTTTTAGAAGAAATAATACCTTATTCTAAGTTATTTCTTAATTCTATTATTCTAATTTCTTTTCTATTAATACTTATTTTATATTTTCCCTAATATCTTTAGTATATTTATATATTTTACTTTTTATATATTTCCTATATTATTTCTCTTTTTTTATATTATTTTTTAAGTTAATAGAAATGTTTTTAAATAAATAGGAAATCGGAATATATTTATATTATGAAATTTTTATTATTTTCTTTTATATTTTAATACTTTAAATACTATTACTATATTTATATTTCTATTATATTACTTTCTTATTTCCCTATTATTATTATTTAGTTTAACCTGCCTTAATTATTTCCTTAATTATATTTCCTTAAATATATATATTTATATTCTTTTCTATAATAAAAGCCTAATTTTATATTTTATTTTCTATAATTATTTCTAATTTATAACTATATTACCTCAAATATACCTAATTATTATACCTATTTTCCCTATTATATATATTACTATTTTAGCTTTATTTTCTTACTAGAAAAAAAGAAAAACTCGAATATATATAATATATTTATATAATTCAAGACTATTTCAATTTATTCTTTGTTTTGGAATATACTTAAAAGAAATCCTTATAATCTCGAGAACCTTTAATTTTATAACCTATAACTATTATACTAATAATATTTTTATAATCTATTAAAAATAATAAAATGGCCAAAAAACAGATTTCTTAAGTTAGTAAAGTATAATAGCTAGTTCTTATAAGCCGTAGTATTATTAAAAGCCTATAGATTAATAGTATTAAAGTTCAGAGTATTAAAGAAGCTTGGGTAGTTATAAAAGGCCTACTAATACCAGAAAAGATAGCTGTAATTACCGAATTTAATATAAATATTTTAGATAAGCTAAATAGTATATATAATAAGCTTTTAAAGTAGAAAACCTTTATTAGAGACAGAACTAGACTGGAATTAACTAAAAAAGAGCTAAAGAACTATTAAGCTAATAATAGGGAATTCGAGAATATTATTAAAGGCATTTCTAAAGGCAAATAAGAGAAGCTTAATAAGATTAAGACTATAATAAATAGTCTTAATACTAAGGGTCAGAATAGAATTATACTATATAATAAAGCTTTTGGCTAATATATTAATAATATCTATAATAATCTTAGTAAGAATATTTATAAGAAGTTATATTTTCTTTTTAAAATAAAAGCTTTAGTATATAAAGCTATTTAGTTAATTAATAAAGCTATTTTAGAATATATTAAAAACAAGAAATATTAGAATACTAGTATATTTACTAAATCAGATATTACTAAGGTATTCAAGTATACTAAAGCTATTTCGGAATATAGAGAATTAGAGTTTAAGCTACTATTAGCTAATAATCTTAAAGCTAGATAGTATACCTTTAATACTTCCGGAATCCTAATTAAGGGAATTTATAATAATAAGCCTTTTCCTGCTTTCCGAGATAAGCCTAAAGAATAGGCCCCTATTATAATTTCAGCTTTAATTTAACCGGACCTAGCTAAGAAAAATAAAGCTAATTCGGTAAAGCCTAGTAAGAAGACTACTAATAAAGCTAGCAGAACCAGTATAACTAGATAAGAAGAACCTAGTAAGAATGGAAAGCAAGCTGAGCCTAAGACTCCTAATAAATAGTAAAGATTTAAATACCAGACTAAGTATAAAGTTAGTAAAATAGCAGAAAGCAAAAAGAAGCCCTTTATACTAAAGGGAAAAATACTATCTAAAAAGACTCCCTTAATTATATCCAGAACTAAAAAGCAAAAGACTAGGAATATTAAGTCCAGAGAACTTAATAAAGGCATTTAGTATACTTATAAAATATTAGCTAAATAGAAATTAATACTTACTTAATAGAATAAGTATATTTTTAAGGAGATATATAGTAGAGTTATAGGACCTATTTATAAGTAAGAATACTATAGAATTAATAATGAATTCCTTAAAGCTCCCTATATAATATATATTTAGTAACTTACTAATACTTTCTCTATTAATATATGAGAGATTAAGAATGCTCTGAAGCTAGTTACTAAGATTTATAAAGTTACTAAAGGCAAGAAGCATATTTCTATTACTTGAGTAAATAAGGAAATACGAGATTTCTTTTTTAAGAACCAGGAAATCGAAAAGTATAAATATAAGTACCGTATTTCTAATTAATTCCGCCCTAATCTATAGCTCTAATTCAATACTATAATCTCTATTCCTGAGTCTAATACTACTAATTTGGGTATAAATAGCTATATTTATAAGAAGAATTACCTGAAATAGATTAAGAAGCTTAGTATTTAAGAGCTCTTAATAAAAGAAATAGAGATACTATAGTTCTATCTCCGAAAAGATAATATATTAATATATAGAGATCTTAGTAATAGCTACTTTACCTTAGCCTCTTAACTTTTAATAGCAGATCTATTAATATGGCTCGGATTTTATAAGATATTAAGTAAGTATCCTGTTTACCTAATTACTTATTCTTAGCTAGCCTAATACTTTACTTCTGGAAATATTAATTATAATTAGTATAAAAACAATACTAAAGATCTAGCTATTACTAAAGCCTTAAATAGCGAATTCTATCTTAGTAAAGAATATTGAAATATTAGCTATATTTTCCTTATAGACTATAAAAAGGCTATTACCTTTAATAAGAAGTTCTTTAAAGATATTAATTACTCCTCTATTTCTAATAAATTTGAGCCGGAAGTAGCTAAGGAAATAGGCGAGTATTTATTAAAGGAAATAGGAAAAAAGACTCCGAATATAGTTTATTTAACTAGACAAATAAATACCTTTAGCTAGGTAATCTATAAGTCTGGAATTATAAGAAAGTATTAATTCTCAGATAATATATAAGTTAAAGAATAGCTTAATAATAATTTATTACTTAATAGGCCTTTTACTATAGTTCCTATAAGTCTAGTTACTATTAAGGATAAAATATACGAAAATAAAGTCTTCTATAAGGTTATTAAAGTCTCTTATCTAGAGCTTTCTCCTTTTATTAAAGGTTAATTTAAGAATATAATAAATAATTCGAAATTCGAAAAAGCTATTTATTTAGAGTATATTAGTATAATTTATAATATAATTTACTATAATAAGCCTCCTTAATACCCTATAGTAAAGGCGGAAATTAAGTAATAGTTAAAGGCAGATACTAATTAATATAGAGAACTATATTGGATTTGGTATAAAAATATAGCTAAGCGGGTTCGGATTACCTTTAAGCAAGTTCGGAAATACGAAATAAGACTATTTAAAGGTAATAAGTCTTATTTTAGGTATACGGAAAAGAAATTAGATTAACTAATAGAGAAAGATCCTGAATATTTTATTATTTTAGACTCTAAATAGGATTTTTCTATTATTTTTGGTATTTAGGAAATAAGTATAAATAAATAGGGAATCAGATATAATATGGCAGGCTATACTTATTAAAAATCGTATTATTTTAGCGGTTTTAAGATTTAGGTTATATAGTAAAGGCTGCGGCCTTTTATATATAACTTGCGGAAATTATATAAGAAAGCTAGTTTTTCTATAGACTTAGAGAATAATTCTTTATGAGTATTTAATTAATTAAGCTTTTATATATTATATACTATTTATACTTTACTATTTATGCTTTTAATTTATTATTTTGCTATTAAGTTAAGTTTTATACTCTGGTATACTTTATATGAGTTTTTGTCTTATTATAGTTTCCCTCCTATAATAGGCTACTCTTAGTATAAACTAATAGTTAATCCTGGTTTAAATATCCTTAGTAAAAGAAAAAGATTAGCCTAGTACTTAAAATAAGAATATTAGATACTTAATAATTAGAAAGATATAATTTTTATAAACGAAATTATTATTTAATTAGAAAATATAAGAGAAAAGAAATATATATAGAGATTATTTAGGAAAGTATATAATAAGTATTATATATAAAGAAAGTAGAAAGGATTTTCTGAGTTTATATTTTGGGAATCTTTTTCTTATAATAAAAAGAGGCCTTATTATATATAGGAAAAGAAGACTTTATAAGAGAAGAGAGATTATAAAGCTAATCTTAATACGAGGAACTCGTTAATTAAGAAGGCTAATAAACAGAAGTGGGAAAAGAAGTAAAGGAAATAGCTAAGGAAATAAAAGAAGGCTTATAGAAGGGCCCTTAGAAGAATATAAAAGATATAAAAATATAATAAGAAAACTAGTACTTATATTATAAAGAATAAATAAGGAGGAATTAATTAGTATTAATATTAGAAGAAGATCTTAATTAAGAAGCTCTTGCTATTTATAAGGAAATACTAAAAGAATTATCCTAATACTCTTATATAAGAGAATAATATAGGATCTTATAAATTATATTACTAGAGGGAGATTTATAATCTATAAAAGATTATAAAGATACTTTGGTTAGGAAACTTACCTGATCTTAAATAATTAAGAAAGCCTGGTTCTGGATAAAAAAGGAAACTACTTAGCGGGGACCTACTAGTAATAGGAAGAAGCTGAGAGTAAGGTGGGAGAAATACTAGAAAGACCTTCCCCGGAGCAAGATTCAAGAGTGAATTATAGTAATTCCTGATTATATAAAGGAGATAATATGTTTGGAAGGGGGGAATGAGTATAAAGAAGGGAGGAAGAAGGATCAAGAGAAGGTGGCTATATAATAGATAGTTATTTAGATAGATAAAATCGAACTAATTAAAAAATTATCGAAATTAGAGGTTTAGCGAGGTAAGCCACATTTCAGGGGACCCTTACAGGGCTTACAGGGGACTAGGACTAGCTACAGGGAGATTAAAGTAAGACCTTACAGGGCATTTAGTAGCCTTTATAAAATAATGCCCTGTATTCCCGATACTTTATGCCGTTGTCTTCGTATACTATCATTATTTAAGCCCGCCTTAGCTATGCGCTTTATAACCCAAGCTACTTTGTGCCTTTTGGCTTGCGCCTCGACCCTTCCGGGGCTTGGGGCAGCCACACCAGTTTACGCCACACACTCTACGCTTTCTTCAGAGTCCCACTATATCGAAGCCCGAGTTCCTATCTCTGCCAGTCAGGTAGTCAAATGGATCCCAAACGCATATTCTGACACACAGACGGGATGGAGGACCTTTGTCCAGGCTCCCCCTTTCCGGCCTACCGATTACAAGGGGACGACCCGGGCCTACGCGAGACAGGTGTATGACATTCTCCAGGCAAAACATCATATCTCTTCATATAAGTAGACCCTGCTCGTTGCATGCTTGTGTATTCCTTGCAAGGGATGGTATATCTCTACTCAAGACTTTATTGGGAAGATGGATGTTAATAAGGTGAAGGCGGAAAAACAGTTTGACGGCGAGCCCAGACGTGAATGGCGTGACTCCATTCGGCTCAACTAGTCAGGCAGGCATTACCCCATCGTACGCTTCTGTTCTAAATAAGCTGGTGGTTGCGAGTGATAGCAACCCTAACCCGAGTGGCGTCCTACTCGGGTGAAGGGCCGCTTTCCGAGGGGTTGGGTTAGGTTGGACGCTTAGCAGGGTTTCCAAAGGTGGTAGTTCGGTCTGGGTAGATAGCTGAAGGTTCCTATCTCTCGGTGTTGGTTTCTCTTTACTCTCTCATACATGGTTGGATCGCTTGTAAGTGCTATAGGTTGTCAACATTTCGTTTGTATAGAAGATAGTCCGCTAGTTTAACTAGAACAAGAAGCATTCAAAGCTCTACGCATCGTAAATAATATCGTGGGTTTTTTGAGGGGGGCGACTCGTATATCGATGATTTCCCAACCTTGGGCCTCGATAATAGCCCTCTTGTCTAGAAAACTGTCCCGGAAGCCCACCCCTTCCCCCTTCCCCTCCCACAGGACCGTAATCCGGTCCGCTGCAAACTCCCTGCTCGACCGCTCCACCTGGTTCGGAACGGCCAGGCTATCCCAGCCTATACACTAGCCCTTTCACCCGGAATAAAGTCTTCAGATAGAACCAATCTC
This sequence comes from Hyaloscypha bicolor E, assembly GCF_002865645.1. Classification (NCBI taxonomy): domain Eukaryota; kingdom Fungi; phylum Ascomycota; class Leotiomycetes; order Helotiales; family Hyaloscyphaceae; genus Hyaloscypha; species Hyaloscypha bicolor. The sequence continues at coordinate 972,009 of NW_020194560.1, read as the reverse complement.
AGGGTCAGAGCGCGTCCTGCCTTGCCCAGGATGCGGAAACAAGCTTCGATAGCAGGGCTTAGATAATCTACTGGCTCCCGAGAATCTTTGCCGGAATCACAACTGAACGCCACTCTCCGAAATTGCCAAGGAAGCCCGTAGTGGTAGCAGAACTCGTGGCTGCCATGCCGATCTTGGATAAGCCCCTTGGGAAGAAGCACTTCTACCATAAGATTTTGCAAATGAGCCCTTGCCCCTTCCCCAATCATGTCGAGCCACCGGTACATAGGCTGCCAGGCCTCGTGACCCGCGAACCGAAATGTGTTGAGGCTATAGAAGGCCGCTCTAGCCTCGACCGCTAGTTGCCGGCTGCAAGATATAATGGCCAACGTGGGCGGTGCGAGTATTGGACAACTAGGATCTAGAGTAAGCCTTTCGATCGACGTAAATCTCCTGTCTTGGGATCTGGTAGTCCATGTATAATGCATTGAGCATACGGAAATAGGATTTGGCGAGACGAGAACGGTATAATAGATTTGATCGCGGACCTCTCTTGGGAGATCGAGGAAAGTAGGTGATGTGTATTCGATCAGGCCGAGAGGTTCCCCCCGTCGCCATCTGATTCGGCACACTGGCTTGGGCATGTTGGCGTTGAGGAAGGCCTTTGTATAAAGAGGATTTTCAAATAGGGTTGAGGTTCCAGGTATTAAATAGGTTGGATTTCTCACTGCCTTCCCTCCCAAGAGTGTTTTGAGAACCTTGCAAGCGCGCGGCTACGATGGCTTAGCTGGGTTGCGGAGGTTGTGGCCAGAAGGTCTTACAGCCGGTCGATACGCTGCCTCTCTTAGTCGACTTGAGAAGAGGGGACCCTTGTGCTTTTGAGGTCCGACCAGCTTAGATGTTCGGAGGGAAAGAAGCAGGTCGAAGAAGGGTGTGGTTGGGCCGGCAGCGCTAAACTTCGGCTATCCCTTCGTCCGGCGAGACATGGTCCGTACCCGCAGGCCTAGCTCAGGGCGAAAGTGCCTGCCTTTACTTAGAAACTTACAGTATTAGTAATCTATCGCGTTTTCGCCCTGAGCCAGGCCCCCCTGCTAGTACGGACCATGTCTCGCCGGACGAAGATAATTTTGCTACGCTAGAACACCTCGGGGTTGGTAGATGAGGTGCCAGACGATTTGAGACATTGGTACGCGAGCTTTTCGTACTTATATCCACCTATTTATGCTATCAAAATTTGTGGTCGCCAAATTGCCCCCGGTTTTTTTGAGTGCGCAAAAGTCTTATACGAATTCAATTCTCACTCCGCTGCCCCCATGAAATCGAAACAAAACATATATAAAAAATAGGAGACTTTCTCATCTAGGTAGTAGACTTGCAGGCCAAAAGGATTCTCACCCCGCCACCTTCGCCACATCGAAATAAAACCAAGATATAAAAGCCAAAAAGATACAGGAAACCCTCTTTTCTAAGTAGTCCCGTCAGGGTTCGAACCGCTTGCAGTACTTGCCGAGCTTTCTTTCCCTTCATTGGTCTGGCAAATAAGATTGATACCTTCTTCGAGCTCTGCATCCTCAACAATAAACTCGGGTTCGACGAGGGCAAGGGCATCAATGGCTATGTCGATGAAGTCGCACACAAATTGGAGGATGGATTGAGGCGCCGTGTGGAACTCGATCGTAGCATGGATGAAGTCCGTTGGGCCGGGGTAGGCCGCCTGGCGCCACCAAGGGTTGAAATAGTTGGCCTCGTAGAACCAGGCGCTGTTGCAGAAAGTGTCCTTCGGGTTGGGAGCGGGACTGCCTACCCCCGCGCTGCCCTCTGGCACATAGCAGTTGGATCCTGTGGCGGCCTGCTGGGCAGAGGTCGCCAGCGAGACAATAAGAGCGTCACGGAGCTGAGTAGTATTGTACCCGCTGATATCGGCAGTAACGAGCAGTTCGCCGTCGGTGGCTAAGTCGTCGCCCGAAGCGTAGGCGATGTTGGGTACAGTCGCACTGCCGCTACATTGCGTTAGAGCTGTGGTCTGGGTCACCGACGGGCAGATGCTCTCAAGCGCGCTCGAAACGGATGTGTATAGCGCGGTCCCTGTCAGTGTGCCGACATTGACGGGCGACGAGCCGATGGAGACGGTCGCCACGGCCCCTTGTGGGGTGCAGTTCGGGATCGGGGTACAAGAATCTTCGTTGACAACAACCGGCACGCACACCTGGCAGGCCGCGATATTCGTCGAGGCGGGGCCGAGCGTCGTCGTGGGGGCGATGGCCGCGGTGCCCGGCCAGGCCGTGTAGGGACAGCTGTTGGTGCCGCTCGGGATGGCGTCGCCAGCGCTGTTCCGGGGGAGGGCAGCGGTAATGGTGGTCGACTGGCCCTGGGAGCAGACGCAGTATGCGGACGTGACTCCACTACCAGGGTTGTCTCCCTGGAACGAGCAGCCATAGCTTGCGGCCGTGGCCACTACAGTTTGGAAGGTCGTCGTCGTTGCGGCCCTCGTCGCGGCAGCTGGAGTTAAAGTTGCTGAACATGCCCCCGTACATGCTCCCGTCTCGGTGTCCAGGGGAAGGGCGACGCTCAAGGGGGTCGGGTCGTACGAGACTGAAATAGTGATGGTGGTAGGGGGGGATGCTGCGGAGGCGGGGCACACGAGCAAGGGGCCATCCGAGCCCGAAGCACTTGGAGCAGGAGGAGAAGCAGGAGGAGAAGCAGAAGGAGAAGCAGGAGGAGAAGCAGAAGGAGAAGCAGGAGGAGAAGCAGGAGGAGCAGCAGGAGAAGCAGAGGGATCAGCAGAAGGGACAGCAGGAGAAGCAGACGGATCAGCAGAAGGGACAGCAGGAGAAGCAGACGGATCAGTAGAAGGGGCAGCAGAAGGAGAATCGACTTGTCGGACCTTCATCGCCGGGGAGGGCGCTGGAGCTGGAACTGCACCTGGCGCTCCTGGGGCAGGGGGATCCTGCAGAGCGAGGACGGTATTATCGCATCCCAGGAGCAGAAGATCTGCCTCGTCCAGCTCCGCAGGATACGGGTCGTCGGCGTTCGGATCCGGCGTCACCCCCAGACGGCCGGCGAGCTTCTTGCAAGTTGGGTCGCGCGGCTTGTTGGTGGCCGTGGCGCCAGTCGTGCCACAGAGCCCGATCCGACGGCCCGTTCCTGGGCCTTCAGCAGTGCCCTTCACACTGGCAGGGTCGGAGTTGAAGTAGCCCCAGACCACTACCTTAGAGCCAGGCGCGTACCTGGTTTCCCTCAGAATATTAAGGACATTATCATCGTCGCTATCGGCGTTATCGACGAGGGCCGAATACCGGTGTGTCACGAATTCCATGAGGAAGTACGCCCCGTCTTCAGCGTGGAAGGCCAGCGAAGGTGAGATCTCGCTCCCACGTGACCACCACACAGGGGCCCGCGTTTTTGCCTTGGTCAATACGAGGTTATAGAAGGCTTCACCCCGGGGGATGGTAGACGCATAGACGACGCTGGTGATTGGATCCCATAGCGCCGCCACGAGTAAATTCCCATCCCTGGTCGGGGCGTCCGATCGCAACTTGACGTCGTCGAAGTTCGCTTGTGCAATGTCGTAGAGCGCCTGGAAGCGGGTGCCACTGAACTCGTCCGCGTTGGTGACTGAGGTCTGTGACCAGAAGACTGTGTTCCTTTCTGTCTCGTCCCAGACGTTCATCTGGTGCCCATTGCTCAGGCTGAAGATATATGAGAGCAGCGCTATTGCCCAGTGGAGGCGCATTGTGCAGGGGATAGACGACAGTAAATGGCGAGATACAGAAAAGAATCAAGAAATGACGAGGGGAAGATATGGCAATGGAGAAATACACTGAATGAGCGAGACTGTACTGAGAATGAATATTGCTACTTGTGCCGCTAGGAACAAGCATATATATACTTGAGCTCGAGCTTGGGTATTTCAGTTTCCTATTTCTATTCTTGATATTATTGAAAATAGAAGGCAGCTGTCGTCTGAGGGCCGACAGGATTGACTTGGTAATTAATTGTAGATGCCGGGATTCGGCAGGCTGACTGGCCTCACCTTTTGGCCTTCCTGGCTCAACTTTTTGATTGTAACAACTCTAACATTCCAGGAATCTGACATTGGAATCTCGGAATGACGACAACCGACGAGCCTTGCGACGAGGAGGCCAGGGAGTAAATAAACCTTTACACTAATGAGTAAGGCCTATATTCAGTTATTCTGTCGTGTTGAAAAATAGCAGAATGCAGGTCAAATGCAAGCCGGCCTCAACGTTTCCAAAATTAGGCGCCAGGATGTCTGCTTTCAAAATCCAACTCACCTAGCTTCAGGACATGGCAGACGCCCTTTCCAGAAAGTCGTTTGATCAATCAGGGACCACAGTGTGTACTCGTATGTGAAGAGTATGAAGAATTATCACAAGCATTCAAGGGAAGAAGATGTTTCATCACGAAATCCTAGCGCTTAAAAATGCCGCGTTTTTCATAGACGAGATGAACGCGAACCCTGAGCCGAGCCACGCTTTCACTCGGAAAGACGCCTTTCCGCTGTATTCTTGGCTTAGTGCATATGCAGGAAAATCTGTACCTATTTCCTTCCCACTTCTCTATTTCTCTCTTTCCTTCAGCATTCTCCATCCCGCTGAATCCATAATCGCCAATCGATATTCGCCTTCGAATAGCAATGCTACCAGTCTTTTCCAGGTTTCTCGACCTCCCACCCGGCCTTCGACGCCACATTTATGTGGACGCTGGGCTTGTTATTAACAGCGGCCGAGATCTTCTACTCAATCCCATGGAAAACGAGCATGACGATGAGCGACCCAACCTGTCGCCGTCTCTCGCCCTCATGCGCATATGCCGTATCGTACACACCGAGACATCGCTCTTATTTTACTCTACCAACCGCTTTGTTATCCGATACCGTCGCGCTGGCGACTTGGGAAATCTACGCATCCTTCAACCCAAGCTGCTACTCGCCCTTACCTGCCTCACGGTACAACTAAACGTGGCCAACGGTTCGCAGAAACGCCACGCGCCTCCCAATTGTCCCTCGTCGGACGACAAAATGCTACAAGCAGACTGTTCTTCTGCACAGATCCTACTCTCGGAGTGGGAGACGACGGCCGATTACCTTTCCCGCCACATCATGGCCGACGCTCTTGACTTCGGTCTGGTCTGCGACGTGGCTGATGTTGAAACAGCACAGTATATTGTGGCACCACTATATCAATTGCCCACTCTCGCGGGTTGCCATATTCGACTCGGCCCCAAGCCCAGCCACGATGTTAGGCTCCAGCAAATCGCCCGCGACGCAGGCTTACAAGCCGAGGGACGAAGAGTTACAAGTGAGTTTTCCGGCTTTTCACGCCTTCCCCCCGAGCTGCGCCTGCGCATTCTCGAGTATACGGACCTCGTGGCGCCCTTGAGCAAGGTGTCGTGGATCTTCGGTCCAGGCCACGATTTCGGCTACCAACTGCCCTACCGGAGAGGATGCCTGAGCCGGTCTTGCGAACCTCCGTATGATGTGTGCCATCCCAACGTTCACCAGGCATGCCTCATGAGCCAGTGCCGGCTAGGCCCCGACCACGAGTGTCCACACTATGCCTCGGATTGGGGATGGGAGCCAGCAGGCCGCAAGTCCAGGTGCTGGACTTGTAGCCACTACGCATGCCAGTTCCGGGCCTGCTGGAAGGGCAAGAAGCGCGGTACGCACAAGGGGCAATTCTGCTTCTGTCAACGCCGCCACACCTCTTACACGCGCTTCTGTCACTGTTGGGCACCCCCGACGCAGCTGTTCCTTGTGAGTCATGCGTTCCGGCGTGACGCCCGCCAAGTCTTTTTCGGGAAAAACCACTTTGATATCGGCTTTAGTGGCACCGACTCCATGACTAGCCGGGGTCCTCGGCCAGCACGCTATCCTGAAAGCCTGTTCCTGAATGACGTTGTCTCTGCCAGCGCCTTGCAGTATTTCCGCTCCCTAGAATTCCGCTTCCTGCTCCATGATCGTCTTCCAACTCTCGGTCCGTCCCAAACAGCAGCCGAGTTCTGCTTCCCATCCCAGGATTGGTTGCCACTGGCAAGTTATCAGTCCCAAGAAAACGCTGAAGCCGAGCAGGCAACGCATCGAGAGTGGCAGCGGACTGTCGAGCGCATCACGAGCAATGATGGGAATGGGTTGGGTGCAGCCTTGTCGTCCCCGTCTCTTCTACTGCATATCAACGCCTGCTGGGTGGCAGGACTGGATACCTGGGAGGACTACTGCTCTCGCCACGCAATGCCGCTTGACAAGTGCGACTCGGCCATCGACACACTCAAGACCCTCGTGGCTTCCTTCTGGCCTCCGCTGCTGCAGGCGAAGGGCCCGCCGCAGGTGATTTTTGCCCTCATCCATTCTAATTGGATGCGTGCGGGCTACTTCATCCGCCCGGGACAACCGCAGGATGCACTCTCGATCCACGAACCGCCTGAGTTCCGCTGCATGCAGGCCGACTTGACCATCGAGCGCACTGCCGAAGTGGAGAGTGGCGAAAGTAAGTGGGTCGAGGGAATCTGGGCTACCTATTGGAGTTTATTGTAGTAAGGCTTTGATAATAGTTGCTTCGGCCCGGTCACGAAAGAATATCGAATTGAAAAACTGCGAAAAATTGTATGTGATTATTAAAATTGTCGCCTGTGCTGAGGCTTTAACTAATCAAAGCCACTGTGTCGAGAGAATGGAGATCACGTCGACATGTGGACTTCTGATGTTGGGATGGGGTTCGAGAGGTAAGGGTTAGAGCAAGGTGGTTAGAACGCTGCATTTCCCTATGAAAGTCACTGATATGAAATCAAACTTTAACGAAAGTGCTAGATTGAAAATATTAAAGAGAAGAAACTAGACATATTAATAAAATAAAAGGAAAAGGAATAAAATTAAAATTATTTAATATTATATGAATTAATTTTTAAAATTTTAAAATTTTAAAATAATTTAATAATTTTTTGATTTATTTATTTAATATAATAATTTTATTAAATAAAAATATTAAAAGATTTATTAGAAATTTAATAATTATATAATAAAGAGAAAAATTAAATTCTTATAATAAATATATTTATTTTAATTATTAATTTTATTAATAATTTAAAAAATTTAAAGTAATTATTAGTTTACTAGAAATATATAATACTATTTATATAAGTTAGTAAAGTAATTAATATTTAGAAATAAAAATTATAATATTATAATATTAATATATAATTCCTAAATCTATTAAATTTAATAGAAACTAATTACTATATATTAATATTATAATATTATAATTTTTATTTCTAAATATTAAGTTATTTATAGAATACGAGATTATATAACTATATCTTATAATTTATATTCTATTACTTATAGCCCGAATCTAGTAATTATATATATAATTCCCGAAAAAATAATTATATTAATATTAGTATAGCTATTCTTTCGGGAATTATATATATAATTACAAGATACGGGATACGAGATATAAATAATAGAATATAGGTAATAGGATATAGAATACGGGATATAGTTATATAATCTTATATCCTATAAATAACTTAACTAATAGACTAGACCCCTTTAGGCTTAGTAGATTTAGGGATTATATATTAATACTATAATACTATAATTCTTATATCTAAATAATAATAACTTTACTAACTTATATAAATAGTATTCTATAATTATATAATAATACTATATATTATTAGTAAACTAATAATTAATATTAAAACTTTTTAAAAAATATAAAAAATAGTATTTTTCTTTAATTATATACTAATTTTCTAATCTAGTCTAATATTAGATATTTCAAATATTTTATATATTTATATTATTTTTAAGATTTTAATTATATATTAAAAGTTATAGTTTTATTTATATATATATTTTTATTATAATATTCTCTTATTTTATATATTTATTTCTTTTTATTTTATATATTTATTTCCTATTTTTTTTATATTTAGCTAATTTCCTTATATTATATTTATATTAATTAGATATTTAAGAATATTTAATACTTTTAATTTTATTATAAAATTAGTAAAATTCGATTTTCTTTTAATTTTTTATTATTTATATATTTAATAAAAATATATTATATTAATTATTAGGTATTTTCTATAAATAATATCTAATTTAATAAAGTATATATATAATAATTTCGAATTTATTTAAATAACTAATAAAAGTTCTATTTCTAATATTTTATTAAATAAATTTAGCTAAAGTATTTATATTAAAACTATAAGCTATATTATATAGTTTTAAAGCTAAAATACCTTTATTAATTTTCTTATATTTAATAAAAAACTAGTAAAATATTTTAATATATCTAATTCTATTTACTAAAACTAGAATATATCTAATTTAGAAGAAAAGATCTTTATTATTTATAAATAAAATATAAAAAGGTTTTTATTAGTTTTATAAATTCTAATTCTTTTATGATATTTTTAATTTATTATTAAATATATTTATTAAATCCTTTAATATTAATTTCCGAAAAGTTAATAGTTTAAATAATAATTATTAGATTATATAAAGCTTTTAGTTAATAAATTAATATAATATATATTTCTTTAGTATAATAAATAATATATTAATTTTTCATAAAAAGATTTTAATATATAATAATATTTTTAATTAATATAGTTTTAAAGTTTTTATATTAATATTATTATATAAAAATAATTTTTATAATTTTTATATAAATAATATTTTTATTAAACTTAAGATTATAATTAAAAATAAAGTATTTATATTTTTTAATTAAGAATTTAATTTTTTAAAGCTTTAGTTATTTTATATTTATAAATTTATTATTTCTAATAAATAAGATATTATTAATTTAAAAACTAATAATTTCAAATAATTATTTATTATAAAAGAAATAAGAGTTATAAATTAATTATTTTATAAAGAATTTATTAATATAATAGAAATAATAAGTTTTAAACTAATAGTTTCTAGCTTCTAATATATTATATAATAGTTTTATAACTTTTAAAACGAAATTATTATTTAGATTTAGTTATTTAATAATTTTATAAAATAAATTAATATAGAAATTATTATTAAATAAGATTATTAATTAAAAATAAGTTTATAATATAGAAAATAATTCTTTAGCTAATATATTAATACTATATATTTCTTACTATTATTATAAGTTTAAATAATTAGTTTCGATTTTTTAAACTTTCTTTTTATATTTTTATTTTTATTTTATTAATAAATTAAAAATTAAAAATATATATTTTCTTTTAATATTTAAAATCTAGAAATAATTTTAAATATATCTTTTATTAAAAGACTAATAATTTTAATTTAGTAAGAATTCTTATATAAGTTATTATTTTATAAAAATACTATAATATTCGGATTTTTATAAAAGTATTTTCTATTATATTTTAATAAAATAATAATAAAAAAATTCTTATTTATATTACTTTTAGTATTATTATAAAATTCGGTTTTAGGTTTAAAATTATTAATACTAACTTTAATATCTTTTATATAAAAGAACTTTATAAAAATTAAACGAAAAATAATATTATTATATAATAGAACTAATATATAAAACTTTCTATTTATTATTATAAACTTATATAACTTATTTTAATTACTAAATTAATTAATATTCTTTTTATATTATATAAAAATATATAAATTTAAAAGAAATTTATAAATATTTATAATTTAATATTTAATTTAAAGCCTTTAAATTTTTATTATTACTTTTTTTTAAATATTATTAATTATTATAATATTATTTCTAATAGAATATTATATTTAACTATTTAAAATAAAATACTATAAATTAAAAAATTAAAGAATATTATTAGATTCTATAAAGTTATTAATAGTTTTAAAAGCTATTTAAAATATAATATTCTTATTAATTCTATTAATTTCGGCTATAATAATAAAATTATAAACTATTATAAAACCGATTTTAATTTTAATATTTATAATATTTATAAATTAAATAAATTCTTTTTTAGTAATATATTTTCTAATATTTATTATAATCTAATTAAAAAAGCTTAAATAAATATTAATTATAATAAAATAATTAAAGCTAATATTATTTCTTAAATTAAATTTAAATTATTTTAATAAGTATTTGAATTTCTAATATTATTTATAATATTTTATAAAATATTTAAAGGCTTTTATATTAATATTATAACTTATTTATTTTAATATATTTCGAATTTTATTAATTAATAAATTATTAAAATAATAATATAATTATCGGTTTACTAGTAATATATAGTACTATTATATAAGTTATAGAATATTATTTATATATAGTTAGTAAAGTTATTATTATTTAGAAGTAAAGATTATAGTATTATAGTATTAATATATAATTTTTAAATCTGCTAAGCTTAAAGAGATCTAGTCTATTAGTCGAGTTACTAATAGGATATAAGGTTATATAACTATATTTCGTATTTTATATTTTATTATTTATATTCTATTACCTATATCTCATATCTCATATCCCGTAACTATAACTTTTAAAGAAATAGCTATACTAATACTAGAAACTTTCTAAAAACGCAAAAAAATAGTATCTTTTTTTAATTATATATAAATTCCCTAATCCGGTCTAGTACTAGATTCTCAAATATTTTATATATTTATATTACTTCTAAGGGTTTTGGTTATATATTAAAGGCTATAGCCTTTTATATATAACCTCTATTTCTATAATATTCTTCTATTCTATATATCTATTTTCTGTCCTATTTATACCTAACCTATTTCTCTATATCTAATTATATAGTATTTATATTAATTAGATACTTAAAGGTATTTATTAGCTTTAATTTTATTATAGAATTAATAGAATTCGATTTTCCCTTAATCTATTTAATTTCTATAATCTCTTATTATTTATATATCTAGTAGAAGTATATTATATTAATTATTAGATGTTTTTCTCGAATAGTTCCTAATTTAATAAGGCATTTATATAATAACTTCAAATTCATATAGATTATTAGTAGTAGTTCTATTTCTAATACTTTATTAATTATAGATTTAACTAAAGTACCTATATTAAAACCGTAAGTTATATTATAGAGTTCTGAAACTAGAATACTTCTAGTAATTTTCTTGTATTTAATAAAGAACTAGTAAATAATATTAGTATATCTAGTTCCGTTTACTAGAACTAGAATATATCCGATTTAAGAAAAGAGATTTCTATTATTTATAAATAAAGTATTTATAAAAATAATTAAATATAAGGACTTTTTTACTAGCTTTATAAATCTTAGTTCTTTAGTAATATTTTTAATTTACTATTAAATATATTTATTAAGTACTTTTATATTAGTTTCTAAAAGTTTAATAGCTTAAGTAATAATTAATAGATTATATAAAGCTTCTGGTTAATAGACTAATATAATATATATTTCTCTAATATATTAGATAATATATTAGTTTTTAATAAAGAGATCTTAATAAATAATATTTCTATTATTTATAATAGTAATATTCTTTATAGAAATAGTTTAAAGGGTTTTATATTAGTATTCCTATATAAGAGTAATTCTAGTAGTATCTATATAAATAATACCTTTATTAAACTTAAGATTATAATTAATAATAAGGCATTTATATTTCTTAACTAAGAACTTAGCCTTATAGAACTTTAGTTATTTTGTTTTTATAAAATTATTAGTTCTAATAAATAGGATATTATTAGTTTAAAAACTAATAATTTTAAAGAGTTATTTACTATAAAAGAAATAAGAGTTATAAGTTAACTATTTTATAAAAAGCTTATTAATATAATAGAAATAATAAGTTTTAAACTAGTAATTCCTAGTTTCTAATATATTATATAATAGTTTTATAACCTTTAGAACCGAATTATTATTTAGATTTAGTTCTCTAGTCAGCTTATAAGATAGATTAATATAAAAATTATAATTAAATAAAATTATTAATTAGATATAAGCTTATAAGATATTATATAAATATAGTTCTATAATATCTATCTATTAGTAATATATAGTACTATTATATAAGTTATAGAATACTATTTATATATAGTTAGTAAAGTTATCTAAAATATCTAAATATCTAATTCAAATATTAGATATCTAGATATTTAATAGAATATTAAAGTAAATATTTTATTTATAATAAGAAATTTAGAAAGTAAAATATTATAATTTCAAAAGAATTTAAAGCTTAAAAGATTCGATTTTTAATAGTAAAATCGAAATAGTAGTTAAAGAGCTTTAAGAATATATATAGGATATATATTTCGGAAAGAGGATCCTATAAATATAGGTATTATATAAATAGAAAAAATGGTTTCTAAAAAGATAATCTTGGGACTAAAAGAAATTAGTTTTAAAAGATAATAGAAGTTAAATAGTTAATTATTTATTAATTAATAAAAGCTAGTATTTTCTTTTTAGATTACTAAATACTTTTTCGGAATTAATAATAGTTTCTTCTTTTAACTAAAAGTAAACTACTTATTTTAGGCTACTAAATACTTTTTTAACTAGCTAGGTCTTTTATTAATTAGTAAGTATTTATAGATTAGAAAAAGATCTAGCTAGTTAGAAAAGTATTTAATAGCCTAAAACGAATAGTTTATTTCTAGTTAAAGCAGGGAACTACTATTAACTTCAGAAAAGCATTTAGTAGCCTAAAACAAGTAGTTTATTTCTAGTTAAAAGAAAGAACTATTATTAATTCCGGAAAAGTATTTATTTCTAGTTAAAGCAGGGAACTACTATTAACTGCAGAAAAGCATTTAGTAGCCTAAAACAAGTAGTTTATTTCTAGTTAAAAGAAAGAACTATTATTAATTCCGGAAAAGTATTTAGTAGCCTAAAAAAAAGATACTAGCTTTTACTAATTAAAAAATAGTTAGCTATTTAATTAATTATTTATTTATTTAACTTTTATTATTCTTTAAAACTAATTTCTTTTAGCTCTAAAACTACCTTTTTGGAAATTATTTTTTCCATTTATATAATATTTATATTTATAGGATTCTTTTTTCGGAATATATATTTTATATATATCTTTAAAGCTTTTTAACTACTATTTTGATTTTATTATTAAAAATCGAGTTCTTTAAACTTTAGACCCTTCTAAAATTATAATATTTTATTTCCTAAATTTCTCGTTATAGATGAAATATTTAAAAGTGAAATATTTAAAAGTGAAATATTTACTTTAATATCTTATTAGATATCTGAATATCTAGTATTTAAATCAGGTATCTAGATATTTTAAATATCTTTATTACTAAACTCTTTCTATAAACCTATTATAAACTACTTTATTTTTAAATATCTCTTACTATAAACTATATATATATACTAGAAAGAAACTAAACTTGGTTTAGTATAGATAATAAAAAAGAAAAAGAGTTAATTAAGAAATAGAAAAATAGAATTAATACTAATAATATTATAAAAATAGATTTTCGGAAATATCTAAATATTAAGCTATATTAATATATATTATATAGAACTTCTAATAAGAACCTATAGGATCTATTTAAAAATAATTTTAAGAACTTTACTAATATAACCTTTAGTTAATATAGCTATACTAAATTATAAATCCTTTAAAAATACTTTTAATATAATAGTATTTATATTAAATAGAACTATATATATCTTATTATAATATAGTCTTTATTTAATATTATTTAGAAGGAAATAATATATATTTAGTATAAAGCTAATATTATTAAAAATAATCTAATTAGAATAGATTTTCTAAAGAAACCTATTATATTAATTTATTTTATTCTAGAAGGAACTAGATAGAAAAGAACTAAATATTCTCGGTTAACTAGCTAGTTAAATTAAAATATCTATTTATTTTTTCTAAATTAAGGTTATTTACTACTTTTATTTTTATTACTATTACTAGATCTACTATATCTAAAGAACCCTTAGTTAATTCCTACTATTATTACTAGGAAGCTTATTAAAGAAATAGTAAAGTATATATTAGATATAGAAATATAATAGAACTAATAATAGTTTCAACTAAAAACTTATTATCTTTTTTAATATCTACTAATATATAGAGCTCTTAAAAGAGATATTAGTAAGAGCTTTTCCTATTATATTAAAGAAACTAGTATAAGACTACTTTTATAATAACTAGTTCTCTTAATATATATATATAAAAGCCTATATAAATATTTATAGTTTCTTTAAAGGCCCCGGTTATTATTATTAAAATTTAGATAAATGAAATACTATTATTTTAGTAATTATAATAATAAAAGACCCTAAAAAAATAATATTTGAGCTTATCTAACTACTAATTAATAACCTATATAAATTATAATATAGCTTTATTTCTATTTTATAAATTACTAAATTCCTATATAATAAGATTATTATCTCTTATTAAGGCTTACTAGTATATTAATATATAGTCTTAGACTTTTCTAATAATTTTGACTAGCTTATTAATAAGCTCTAATTATCTATTATTACTTATAAGAAGAAATAATAGATTAATACCCAGATTTTTTTTACTAATCGAAAATACTATTCTTAAAACTCTTTAAACTACCATTTATTCGGAAATTATTAATATAAATCTAACTATAATTTGGGAACCTATAATAACTATTTCAAGTCCTATAATTATAATAATTATATTTCGAAGTTATATTTTATATATAAGAAACCCGAATACTATTTATAGAAATATATATTAGAGAAATAAAAAACTAAGAAAGCTCGATTTAAAAATAGAAATATTTACTAATTTAGATTCCGAAATACTTGTAATTTTAATAAATGTTTTAGTAATATTTATATATAGTATATTACTAAATTTAAAGAAAAAGAAAATAATAAAAATAGTAAAAATAAACTAATAGATAATACTTTTAAAGCCTTACTAGTAAAAATAAATAAAAGAGAGAAATATTATTCTAATTTCTATTTTACTTCTATTAAGAGCTTTCTAGTTACTTCTATAGCTTCTGCTTCTACTATTCCTATAACTAAAACCCTTAAAAGTAATATAGATATATAGAGTATTTGGGAATCTAATACTAGGCCGGATTAGAAAATTTATATATAATTAGAAAAAGATACTATTTTTTTATATTTTTAGAAAGTTTCTAATATTAGTATAGTTATTTCTTTGGAAGTTATATATATAGTTACGGGATATAGGATATAAAATATAAATAATAGAATATAAGTAATAAAATATAAGATATAAGATATAGTTATATAATTTTATATCTTATTAGTAATTTAACTAATAGACTAGACTTCTTTAGGCTTAATAGATTTAGGAATTATATATTAATATTATAATACTATAATTCTTACTTTTAAATAATAATAACTTTATTAATTATATATAAATAATATTTTATAATTTATATAATAATACTATATATTACTAGTAAACTAATATATTAGTATAACTATTTCTTTAGAAGTTATATATATAGTTATAGGATATAGAATATAGGATATAAGTAATAGAATATAAGTAATAAAATATAAGATATAAAATATAGTTATATAATCTTATATTCTATTAGTAATTTAACTAGTAAACTAGACCCCTTTAGGCTTAATAGATTTAGAAATTATATATTAATATTATAATATTATAATTCTTATTTCTAAATAATAATAACTTTACTAACTATATATAATAGTATTATATATTATTAATAAACTAATACTAATTAGTTAATACTTATAGATTAGAAAAAGACCTAGCTAGTTAGAAAAGTATTTAATAGCCTAAAATAAATAGTTTACTTCTAGTTAAAAAAAGAAACTACTATTAATTCCGGAAAAGTATTTAGTAGCCTAAGGAAAAGATACTAGCTTTTACTAATTAAAAAGCGGTTAGCTATTTAACTATTTATCTATTTATTTAACTTCTATTATTCTTTAAAACTGACTTCTTTTGGCCCTAAAATTACCTTCTTAAAAATTATCTTTTCTATTTATATAATACTTATATCTATAGAATTCTTTCTCTAGAATATATATCCTATATATATTCTTAAAGCTCTTTAACTATTACTTTAATTTTACTATTAAAAATTGAATTCTTTAAGCTTTAAACTATTCCGGAATTATAATATTTTACTTCCTAAATTTCTTATTATAGACGAAATATTTAAAGGCGAAATATTTATTTTAATACCCTATTAGATATCTGGATATTTTAAATAACTTTACTAATTACATATAAATAGTATTCTATAACTTATATAATAGTACTATATATTACTAGTAAACTAATAATAATATTATAATTTAATATTTATAAAAAAAAGATTTATTATAAATAAAAAGTTCGAAAATAAAGCTTTATAATATATTATTTCAAAATAGAAAAAAGTATTTGAAATATTATATTATAAATATAAAATATCTAATAAAAATAAATTTCTAGCTTATTTATATTAGCTAAACTAAATAAAAATAGAATTTTTATAAATATAATATAAAATTATATTTATCTAATTAGTACTTTAATTAATATAAATTTAATCTTTAGTAGTTTTATTAAATTTAATATTATTACTAGTCTATTATAAAGCTTGAAATTAATTAGAATTAAAAATTAAAAATCTGAAAGCTTTAATATTAATTATAATTATATAAAAATAATAGATATTATATTTAAAAATACTATTTATTATAAAGATTTAGGTATTTTTTATAATTAGTTCTATTAATAATTTACTAAATTTCAAGATATAATTCTTATTTATTAATTAATATATATAAGAAATCAAAAATTAAAGTTATATATAAAAGTATTAATTATAGTTATTAATATAATAAAAAATAGCTAAAAGGCTTTTAACTAAAATAAAATAGAAATCTAAATATTAATTTTTTATTTTATTTATTAATATTAGAAAAGCCTTAAAAATATTATTTAAATAATTCTTTATATTATTATTTTTATTATTTTTATAATATTTTTCTTTTCTAATTTTAATTACTAATTATAAGTAGTTATTACTAAACTTTTATTAAATTAATAAAAATTTAAAGCCTTAAATTAATAGAAATTTCGGGTTATAAATCGAGTTTTTTTAATTTTTTATTTCTTTAATATATATTTCTAAAAGTAATATTTGAGTTTTTATATATAAAATATAATTTATCTAAATAACTATTATACTTACGGAATTTATAATTATATAAATATTTATTTTAGAAGCTATAATTATAATTATAGTTATATTAATAATTTTTAAAGAAATAATTATTTAATTATTTTTTTAAATAATATTATTAATTAAAAAAAAGAATTTTAGTATTAATTTATTATTTTTTCTTATAAGTAATAATAAATTAGCTAAGATTAAAAAAAGAATCCGAAATTATATATTAATATATTAGTATATTTTAATAAAAAATAATAATTTTATTATACAGGAATTTAGTATTTTACAAAATAAATATTAATCTATATTATAATTTATATATATTATTAATTAATAACTTAATAGGCTTAAATATTTATTTTTCGAAATATTAAACTATTATAATTATTATAATAATAATATTTTATTTATTTAAATTTTAATATTAGAAATTAGAGCTTTTAAAAAGCTATAAATATTTATATAGGCCTTTTTATATATATATTAAAAGAGCTAGTTATTATAAAAGTAGTTTTATATTAATTTCTTTAATATAATAAAAAAGATTTATATATTAATAAATACTTTAAAAAAATAAGTTTATAATTAAAACTATTATTAGTTCTATTATATTTTTATATTTTAAAATATATTTTAATTATTTTTCTAATAAGCTTTCTAATAATAAAATAAATACTAAATAATAAAAGTTTAGGTTTAAAAATAATAATAATAATAATAATAAAAGTAAAAATAAATAAATAGCTTAATTTCTTAATTAGAAATATCTAATTCTTTTATATTTAATTTTATTTAAAATAAAATAAACTAATATAATAGATTTCTAAAAAAAAAAAAGATTTAATCTAATTAGACTATCATTAATAATATTAGCTTTATTTTATTTATTTTTCCTTTTTTCTTAAATAAAATTAATAATAAATTATATAATAATAAAGCTTTTATAATTCTATTTAATATAAATATTATTATATTAAAATTAGACTTAAAGACTTTATAATAATATTTAATTAATTTAATTAAATACTATAATATTAAAGTTCTTAAAATTATTCTAAAATAAATCTTATAAATTATTATTACTTTTAGAGTCAAGGTAGTGGTGTTTTGATCCCTGGATCCGGGATAGTTATATTACTGTTTTTAGGGGTCGGAACACCAAAACTAAGCGAGTATTATTAAGGGCAGCTAAATTAAGCGAGTATTATCAGGAGCAGCCAAACATAGAGGGGCAGCCAAATATAGAGGGCCTTATCCCCATCGCCATGACTATCGCTTTTTCCGATTTCCTTTTCTCGCATAGGCAGGCCTTACGTAGTCATTCGTTACTCTCCAATCTCAAGTAGGCAGAGCAGATCTCAGCTCGCAAAGTCCAGTTACCCTCTATTGCTCTTCTAGCAATGTCCCTCACTATTCCTCTGAAGTTAAGCCAAGGCCGTGGGTATGGAAGTTGACACCGCCTAACAGTAACCGTACGACCCCGTAGCAGTTCTTACCAGATATGTTAACCAGCGCAATAAGCCCACTGCACGAGAGCAGAAGGAAAAGCACACCCTAGAGGGACTCAATATCCTCAGTTCGAAGCTCAACGCAGCACTTCCTTTACAGCAGAAAGATGCGGACACCACCAAAGAGAACATTAATGGTATCACGAACAAAATTCCAGTAGTACGTACCGGCGGGAGTCAGGAAGACCCCAACTAGAGCTAATACTTCACAGGTAGGTCAACTCCATTCTCGCTCCAAAATGTTTCTGCTCGTATTGTTATCCAATCAGATTGAGTGGTTCAGTGACTATTCCAACACCTTCGGGTGCCGGTATGGCTTTTTTGATGTACGCTATTGTCCTCTTCCTCGCCTGTATACTTTGGAAGGCTGCACAGAGAGTTCTGTTTGAGCTGTTATCAATTCATTACCGCAAGCCGTTGCGGGCACACCCAAGGTTTGTGGCTGCAGTGCACACTCTTGGAGTGATGCGCCTGCAAATCATCTGCCTTTTCAGTCTCTCCTGTACACTTCTTGCGCTTATGTGTTGCAAATTTCCACACTATAGCAGACTATCGACTTGCTACTTTCTTCAATTTCGAAAGGCTGCCTGGACCACATCTTCAAATCCCCTCTAAAGAAGTATATGGGTCCTCTTCAGCAGTTGGAAAGGTCTTCATCTCAATACCTCGTTGCCCCTGTCCTCATCGGGGAATGAAGTCGTCCCACAAGAGTTTATTTATGCTACATGTCGTGGAACGCATGGCTATAATGTCCGAGGTATCTAGTCTGTGCGATTGGCCAAGGAATACGCATTTGCTGTGTGGCACAGCTGCGCAACGCTTGTCCGTTTTTACGTGAAAGCCTGAAAGCGGAAGTCCAAAAAGCCCAAAAGCTGTCGTCCGCTGATGATTTGGATTCAATCGATTGTCAGAGCGCCCGAGCTATGATGTCCTTGAAGGAATAAAATGAGCTCTTCTGATGCGATGTTGAAGTTGCTGCCTAGCAAGGAACCGTTCTAGTTGCACAATCGGAGGGTTTCTTCGTCGCTTTGTACCACTGCTATTCGGATCTCTCTCGGAAATGCAAGAACATTGATTCCGAATCTTGGATCAGAACCCACGTTGATAGGTCTGTCCGAGCGGCGAGTGCAGGAATCCGAGCACCTAGTTTCCAAGCAAGCAAGGGGATGGACGTAGAAGTGGCCTTAGTCACGTGACTGTATTCCAATGACATGGGAAGATGATTCACATTGGTATCTGAGCTCTAATCGTTCAATCTTTGTCCCATATTCGGCTGGTAAGCATAGCTGCTTCTGCTCAGGTTGTTTACCACTAGACCTCACGTGACTGGATCTTGCTCCGGGTTGCGCCTGATCCAACATACATACAATTATTCCCGATCCTCAACGGGTCTTAAGCTTCATCCATATGCCAGGTCCCCGCGACGCAAATAGCTCCTCCAATAAGAAACAGGATGCCGAAGCGCTTATGCTCTCGGCGTCCTCAAGTCAATGCAGCACCTAATCCTCATAATACGCGAAGCAAATATGAGGAGGTATCTGTGGGAACGGATGGGTGTGATGAATTGCGTACTGCCGCAAGCAAGTAAATTTGACGTATCCAAAAACATCAAAGCCTCTACCCTCCTCTCGTAATTCATGGTCCTTGACTCTTGAGATACTTAAAGGCACAATTGATTTCTGCCTAAGCCAAGTAGTAGAAAATTCGCATTATGTCCAATCGCATTGTCTTAAGGGCTCTGCATTAACGTGTGGCCAGTTCTCAAGTAGCTTTCCTTGGCTCGTATCGAACTAGTCGAATCTGATTCCTAACGTTTCGACGATGCTCTTAACACTTCTTCGCTATAAGGAAAACATATGGCGTGTCTTTACCCCGTAACAGTTCAAAATGAACCTGGCGGTTTTCGGTAGCAAGTCCGTTCTCGATATTTAGTTTTCGTATATCATGATTATAGAGGTAGAAATATCTAATATGTGTCGCGATATATTCTCGTAATAATATATTATTGTCAGGAAGATCAATCTAGACGTTAATGAAGGTATTAAGTAAAGTTAATAATAGTAGGATAAAGTTATCGACCTCGTCGATAGTTCGAGGAAGCTTTTAATGCTAATATTTGGCCGGAAGGAGTATGACACCCGGAATACTCACATTATCTACCTTTAATAGGTTTACTATATCGTGGATGGCGTTGGCAGGTATCTGGATTAGGCGGTGAACATTGTCGCTAATCTATGGAATATTATAGAATCTTAGACTTGGTGTAGTGCGATTACATCCGTGAGAAGCTAGTACTCGTGTCGCGCTTTCTAGATCGTATACTAGAAGGAAGAGGTCGACACAATTGTAAGAATATCGTAAGTTGTTAAAGTATCTTTACCTTATATAACGCTAGGAACGCCTACTTCGTAAAGTATACGGTAAGGTGAGAATCCTGAGCTCTCTATGACAGATAGGCCCTTAAGGGAGTCGTCAAGTGATTGTGGTGGAGCTGCTATTTGAGGAGGATTATTATTCTTTCTCGAGAGCCAGCGCCAGAAGCGCTGGGGATTTTAGAGACGAGAAGGAGATTGGGGGGTGAGGATGTAAGGATGATATGGCCTAGGTATTTGAAAAAAAAATGCTTATAACCTTTGGATTTATTATCGAGAAAGGTTGGAGAGGATTGCAAGTTGGACTTGGGAAGTTGGCGGTAAGAAGTGGGGTTGCTCCCCAGAAAGATAATCACCACTTGTCATCATAGTCTCCTAAAGACCATTCATCTTGAAAAGAAAGGTTTCTCTTTCGCCCGTCAAGTATAGCCTCCGCCGTATTCCAGACCTTGACCGACCTCCATTTTGAACACCTTCATATGAGTCTGACTTTAGTTGTATTCAGAATCCCCTATACAATTATGTATGAGTGCTAAAGACCGCAAAGCGGAACACCAGGAATTCTTGCTAAAGTTGGAAAAATATTTGTATAGAGCGGCACACGAATCACCTCAGAACAAAAGTTTGAGACGCTTGCCCAGTCTCCAAACACTCTCCCATCATGATCCCATGACAGTAGCACCAGCCAATTAGCAGATGCGTCTGCTCCTCTCCAGCCTCTACGGAAACAGGCCGCAATACGAACGGCACCTCCATGCCAAAAAGAACACAAATAATGTCTCCAACTCTTGCTTCTTTCGGGACTATAGCCATGAACCCCCCGGTCGTGGTTGCGAACTTGCGGATCTGAGCAACTCGCAGCACAGCAGAAGAGAAGTACCTGGCACTCTCCAAGTGCTCTCCTTCTTCTGAGTCCGATGCGTTGTTGTTATCCAGCTCAACCCTTTCCTCTGCCGCCGTGCGTAGATACTTGCACCAGTCTTTGTAGTACTTTCGATAATAAACGGCGGGAGCTTCCGATCCGTAGCCGTCTCTGTCTGCAATAAGTGTTCTGATAAACGCCCTGCGTCTTGATTCGTCGCCGCAGCGGTATTTCAATGGGATCTTAGCCGTTGCAAGTGCTATAGCTTCTTCGTGCCAAGCGTTGAGTGCTGGAGCAACGTAATCGGCAGACATGGGATTCAAGGAGCGTTCAATGGAGTGTGAAGTAAGAAAGTCGATCTGATCAACATAGACTCCCTGCACTCGAATAATTTTGGACAAGTCAATACCGATAGAGATAGCTTCACCTCCAGAGGCTGCGTAGTGGTCCTTGAGGTGAAGCCCCGTCCGAGCCATTGGAGGAAGCAAGTCATCCGTGCTCGAAAAGTCCGGAACCCAGGATGGGAGGTCAGGTAGCTGCCGGTCTTGGGCAAGTCCAGCTTCAAGGATCAACTTCCGGAAATTGCTCTGTATGTATCGCTTTGTGAATCTCGTGAACGCTTCTTGTGCCGATATTGTGTAGTCTGGATCCAGAGCAGCGGCTGCCGGCTCTCTGGCGATATTGCAGAAGGCATAGATCTTATCCCTCGGGTCTGTTGCTTTGAAGAGAAGTGTGGCTTGTACAGCACCATGGAGTGGAGGGAATTGGCCTTGCTGGAAGAGACGTCTGAATTCGAAGATGGCCCTCATGTTGCCGTAATTGGAAAGCATCCCTTTCTCGAGCGTCCCCAGCTGCCACGGTCTTTCCAATAGGGTATCTGTT